>NC_062569.1:138546666-138846666 GCF_022837055.1 Prionailurus viverrinus | reverse complement strand
TGAATGTAATGAGAAACATTTTCTATTCATTAGCATTAAAAAATGTTGACTGTCCTCTCTAAAGAAATTTAAAATAAAAGCAATAATTCCATGTGTGGGGTTGGGAGACTCCTGCAAATCATAAGTGAAATCCTCTTACATATTTCCTTTATTGCTTTGTTCAGATAGTGAAATTAGATACATGTAGATCCAATGATAATACTTTAAATTATTACTCATTTAAGACATTCCACGTTTTTTAGATTTTATTTTTAGCAAAGTCTTTACTTACTGCATTAACATTTATTACAGACAGCCATCCTTGAAACAGCACTCAGCTTAGAAAGTTCAAATTTATGCTTCGTTGTTTATTCCTCAATATCTCTTCATATCTTTCAAAAGATGATCACAATGCAAAAACAAGAAACAAACAAAAACAAAAACATGCCAGCCTAATCGTTACAAAAACAATTTTGTTAAATATACAAAGAAAGTTTAATCAGGCCTGAATTTTTCCAACAAAGCAGTGAGGGCACTGAATCTGGACCAGAAACTTTTCTCTAACTTCTGATCTGTCGAATCAATCTCTGAAATAGAAAATGTTTTTTTCTTAGTACTTTTCTTCATATTCTGAAAATTTTGTGACCATAATTTTTCCAGGTGCAAATCCAATATGATATATTAGACTTTATGATGCTTATATTTTTGTGAGTGCTGGTAATATTGGGAATATTCACCTATATCAACATAAATCAAAATATCTTTACAAGTATAGTATATTACATTAAAATTTTATTAATAATATCCTTACGCTTTTCAGATTTAATAGTAATTGTTTTCTGGGCTTATTCCAGAAGCCCACATTATATTAAATCGGTACTCATACAGTTTCTCACTGTCTACACAGCTATTGCCCTGGCCCAGGTCACCATAACATTTCACTTAGATTGTTCCAATAGCTCCTAAAACTTCTACTTGCCTCCATTCTCGCCTCTCTGCAGTCTATTGTCAACAAGGCAACCAGAGGGATTCATATAAAACATAAAACTTGCCTTACGTCACCTCACTCTTCTTAAGCTCCAGTGGTCTTCTTTTTTATCAGGATAGAAATTAAAATACCATAAAAGTACTATGTGATGTCCTCCCCAGATAACCATTCTCTCAACACACACTGTATACTGGCTACACATTCTACTTTATCACTTTCTCCCTTTCTCTTTCTGCTCTGGGCTCATTAATCTGTTTTGCTATTTCTTAACCATAATATGCTTGTTCAACCTAATGGTCATCATACATGCAGTTTCCTTTCTTTGCCTAAGGCTCTCTTCACTAAGATACCTGTTCTTACGGTCTTCCTCTAGGTCTCTATTATTTGTCACCTATTAGTGTGGTCTACACTGTCTACCATATAAAATGCTCCCTCGAACCACGACTTGACTTTATCTCCTTAGTTTTTGCTTTAATTTTCTTCATAATGCCCATCGCCATCAGACTTGATATACATCCACTTGTTTATTTGTATTGCTGGTCTCCCGCCAAGATAATATGTACCTAATGGGTGCATGATAAATATTTGTGGAATGATTTAATAAATAAATGCAAGAGAAGAGGGACCTTTTCTTCTAAACCAAATACTATACTAAATCCAGCTATCCACCTGTTTTTGTAAATAAGGTTTTATTGGAACACAGCCACACAAATTTGCTCAGATGTTGCAGGCAACTTCAAGTTTATTTAGGGCAACTTCTGGACAACATCAGGAGAGTGACATCAGTAAGTGTGACAGAGAATGTAAAGTTAGCAAAAACAATAATATTAACTGTCTAAGTCTTTACAGAAAAAGTTTGCTAACCACAATTCACGTAAATGGTTTTTATTCTCTACTTTTTTTTTTTCAAATGAGTAGGGGTTGTTATTATTATAGCATTCAATGTTTTTAGCAAGTGATTAAAATTAGATTTTGGTAACTTGTGGGGAGGATGTGGTGTTAGAGTCACAAATTTCACATGAAAACGGATGACCATGCAAAAGCTTTCCCTACAAACGTTCCTTAAGAATCTTATAAGATCAAAACAAAACACCACAGGCTAGTCAAAGGAATTTAATCAAGGCAATTAAAGAGATCATTGCAAAATAAAAGGAAAGCAATTTGGATGTAGGAGATGACATTTCATGAGATATGCTGTTTTATCTTTCATCTTTCACAACTTGTGTGGAGAAAAACATGTGATGTTTAGTTCTATTAAGCAATTAAATATTTAATGAGAAAGAACACTAATTGGTAGGAAATACTCTCATTGATTGTTTCTTAACCAGTTAGTAATTGCATATAAAAGTCATATATTAGGGACTTAATGAGCAATACAAATTATTCTGCCAAAAATGGCACATGATTATCACAGAATTTATGTTGTAGCCATCTTCATGTTCCGCTATGCTTTCAAAGCCTTTGTAGAGGAAGGAATGCTAAATGTAAGTTGATATGATTTGTATTATTTTTTCTAAGTCTGTTCAAGTGTTTGATTGTTCAAATCATGTATTCTCTAAGATTTCTGTTCTCAGATGGAGAATATGATAAACTGTGTATTCCCTTAAATCACTGAAAAGGAAAGAACGTGATAAATGAAGTAGAAGAGAGGTTTCATATGAAAATTGAATAGTCAATAATTTTACATTTATTCCTAAGAAACCAGTGTCATGATTAAACAAGTTGACTTAAATGGAAGAATGCAATAAAACCACTTTTATTTCAAACTCCATTTTTTAAAATTTTGTGATAACTTAGTCAAATGGATTGTCTTTATTTGGTTAGTAAACTATATGTTGAACATACTTGCATTCACTGAAAAGGCTAAGAAATATAACTTTCTGAGTCATTCCAGAAGACTTTCCTTGTTTCCCAAACCAATCACAGCTCCATTCTTTCTTCCAATAGTTAATCTTTATTCTGGTATTTATAGAATTTGATTCCTTGAATTTCTTTCCGTTTTGTTAAGCATATGTGTATCATTAGCACCAGAATTATTTTTTTTTCCATTTTATAGCTTGCTGTGACTTGTACTCTACAGGTTAGATCTCTCTTTCTTTTCTGTTCTTTACAATTTATCTGTTTTAGATCCTGTGACATTGATCTGGAAAGTTTCTCTGAATCTGAAGTGGGTTGATTGCATCCTCATAAAACAGTTTAAAATGTTTTGGACAGATTTGATAGTTTTTTTTCTTTAAAAACTTTTTAATGTTTATTTATTTTTGAGAGAGAAAGAGAGAGAGAGAGGGGAGGGGCAGAGAGAGGGAGACGCAGAATCCGAAACAGGCTCCAGGTTCTGAGATGTCAGCACAGAGCCCAATGTGGGGCTCAAAGTCACAAACTACAAGATCATGACCTGAGCAGAAATCAGGCATTTGACTGAGCCACCCAGGTGTCCCCAGATTTGATAGTTTTCATCCATGACAATAGATTCTTTTAATATGAGGCCGAGCATATCTGCTCCTGGTTTTTGCTCTTTTTGTTTTTGCCATTTATACTCAAATTCTCCTTCTATCTTCCACTGGAGGTTAAAAAATGGTAGTGATTTAATTCTATCATTTTATTTTAACTTTTCAAGTAAAATAATTTGTAAAGGCATGCTACTCTTCATCCATTGTTTGGTTTCCTAATGGCATAGTCCATACAGGAAAGGTGGGACAGTCACCTAGATTTTTCTATCATTCACTCAGTTTTCAATAAATGGATTGGTTAACTGTTTTTCTCAAGAGTTGGGCAATTATTATTTTTCATGTTAATATGAACTCCTGGATTTATGATGGGTTTTAATCCATCACACCTCTTATCTGTACTATATATCAGAGTGTCCCATATTTGACAAATGGGAACCTCCGAATGTTGGCTCTTAAATCTTCAGGGCATCACCCTTACTAGTATTCTTGTTATCTGGTATGTCAGGATGGTCCATGCTCATTTTGTACATTTTCTTTCCTAGGCAAGGAATCATCTATTTCCCCAAGGAATCCATTTTTCTTTTAATCGGTCAATATTATAATTCGAGTGGATCATTTTTTCTTGTCCTTTTCAGAGGATTTGGAATTAATAGGTATAAATGACTTTATTCAGATAAAATGTCTCGTGAGGTCATGTTATATTTCCATTTCTGTTCCAATCCAAACTTATGGAATTTTTATATGACCTAATCAGCTATTACATGGTGTCACAGTTCATACACATTGATAATTCTGGTTCACAAGGAAATGACAGAGTGAGAATAATCACGTAATTCATTTGCTTTATTTTACATTGAAATAACGACGGTTTCGGAATAAGAATACTAATACAACTAATACAAGAATAGTAATTTTTTTTTTCTCAAAGAGTTCAGAATGTGCTTATTTAACCTACCATTTTTTGTCCTTATGTATATAGGGATAGGTGATAGTGACTCCATTTACCCCAGGGAAATGTTAAGACTTAGCAAAATTGTAGCTCCTGGGGCACCTGGGTGGCTCAGTCAGGTAAGTGCCTATTGATTTTGGCTCAGGTCATGATCTCACAGATGGTGAGATCAAGCCCTGGGTTGGGTGCACTAACAGCCTGGACCCTGCTTGAGATTTTCTCTCTCCCTCTCTCTGCCCATTCCCTGATCACTCTCTCTCTCTCTACCTCTGAAATAAACTTAAGGAAAAAAAAAAAAAAACCTAACAGCTCCTGATTGATAGTGTCATTCTCTTTATAGGAAAGAAAAACAATGCACTTATATGCTATTTACTTTCAATATCCTATATATAACAATATATTAATATACTTTTATCAAGTTGACACCTTGTTGATTATAGCTGCAAGATTACAGTATATGTTAAAATATTTGAATGTTATTTTATCAATATTTTACTGGATAATATATTTAGTCAATAAAGGATAACATAGATAAATATGTTTTACGTAACTTCACATAGAGAAGTGAGTAAGTTTTATTAATTCATTATTAATTTTTAAGTGAATGCATAGTCAAAATAAAGTGGAGAGAGTAATCTCTTGTTTTCTCCCCAGAAACTTTAGCTAATATCATTAAATAATATTTAAAAAATACTTTTCTGGCTAAGTATAGTAATACACCAAAAAGTTTTCTGTAATGTACAAACTCTTATGGGGAAAAATTAGAAAAATAGTTTGCCTCACTGCTTGAGAATCTCAGCAACTATTTCACTATTGTGTTGAAAATTCTATTTGGCCAACTGTATAGGGCAACTGTGTTCACTATTCTGAACTATGATGCTACAGGGACTTGAATGTCAGTTTTCAGAAGTGAGAAAGGGGATTCAGAGTGACATACTATATATTGAATAAAAAATATTTCTTCTTATAATGCCCATCAGCCTTTCATGATACCTACTGCCCTTTTCCTTTTTTGGAGGAAGGGTTACTTTTCCATTTTACTCCTCCTTTTTTTAGGGGGGCTTTATATGGTCAATCCTCTTGCTTGCTCACTCTGTCACATTCATATCTTCTTTAAACACAACAAGAACAAAAGAAAAGAAATAATTTGGACACATCAGACAATTATCATCTCAGGTTGACCAATACTTTGATTTCAAACAGATAACCAATGTTTTCTCATTATTTTACTGGATAATGAATTTATGAAATAAGTGGGATAAAAATAGAAAAATATACTTTATATTACTTCATATAGGGCAGTAGGCAGGTTTTATAAATTTATTATTAGATTTGGCGGTAAAGAAACACATGTAGGGACAATAGTTTATTTTATTGGGAGCAAAAAATAATAAAAAAAATTATTAGTCTCAAAGAAGTATGTTTCCATGTTTACCTTTTGTTTAATATTTGATCAGCCTTTTTTTTTTTTTTTTTTTAATTTTTTTTTTTCAACGTTTATTTATTTTTGGGACAGAGAGAGACAGAGCATGAACGGGCGAGGGGCAGAGAGAGGGGGAGACACAGAATGGGAAACAGGCTCCAGGCTCTGAGCCATCAGCCCAGAGCCCGACGCGGGGCTCGAACTCACGGACCGTGAGATCGTGACCTGGCTGAAGTCGGACGCTCAACCGACTGCGCCACCCAGGCGCCCCTGATCAGCCTTTAAGAAAACAATAGTAAAAGTAATGACAACAAATTACAAGAATCATTCATATCATTTAATTGAGCTCTGATTCTGTACCAGACTCTAAATTCCTTACATGCATTGTCCCTAGGAAGTATTTGCTATTAACATGCTCATTTTACCAATAAAAAACAAAAACAAAAACAGGTACTTGAGAGGTTAAGCCACCTAGTCAAGGTCATACCTCTAGCTAAAGGATGAGCCACACTTCTGACCTAGGTAGTCAGGTTTTAGAGAAGCTGTATTGCTTCTCCCCATAGGAAAGATCTTTTTTGAAAATTTAACATTCACTATGATGATGCAACAAATATGTGAAACACACCAAAAGTCACAGGGAGTAGAAGGTAAATTTTCATTTTTTTAATATGCCTTAATTAAAAAATATATATTTTTTGCAACAGTCACAAGCTGGACATCAAAATTAGTTTTAATGTCATCATGGCAATTAGGGAGGAAGCGGGGACTAATTTTGTCAAGCAATTTTAAGTGTCTCATCTGCATTAACTCACCAGATTGTTCTGTAAGCGATATTCAAATTTGGATTTGTCATATCAAAATTTTATTCAAATCAGTCAAAGATTAAAGACACATAACTATTATACATTCAAAATATAGTTTGATGCTCTTTTCTTAACCCACCCTCCCCCGTTAAACATGTCTTAAATCGTTTAGAAGTGGCCATTCAGTAGAATCTTATAGTAACTAGCCTAGGTTCCCCATGACATATTTTGAGCTTATTCTGTTGATTGAAAACATAGGACTACTCTGTTTCAGTATTGACAGGCTTGATTTTGCCATTGTTTTATCAAGCAGATGTAATCTTTCATAGGAGATTAAAAGCAACACTCTGGTGTACGTTTAAGCTATGAGAAAATCTTTTTGAAATATTCAAAAGGGAAGAGTTTTTTGTTATGAATGTTTGTGTACTTAAACTTGGATTCAGCGCTAGCAAAAGATAATTTATAGCTAGTGTGTGTGCATAATACCGTCTATACTTTTTCCTGCCAAAACTCAGGTCATTCATAATAGCAAGTTATGCATTTTATGGGACATTAATCAGGCAATCAGCTGTTGCGGGATATTAAAAGGTCCCCGCTAAAGGAAAAGAGTGAATGGAAGATTTCTTAGGAAAACTCAATTATAGATGCAACAGTTCATTTATTTCGGCTGGCTGGGTATCATCAACCCTATGAACAGCAGGATGTGAGAATGGCAGAATTCAGAATGGGTAGAGATTGGTTGCCTGACGCCAGAACAGCCATATTGTTAGGTGAGAGATAAACATCGTTGGTTTAACTGCTATGTTTTGGGGTTCTTTTTATAGCAGCTTACCTCACACCCAATTATTCCGTACATCACATCAGCAAATGCTAACCTATCAGTCAGTGAATATGAAACCTTACAGAGTAAGGGGTGCATTTGATAAATTATAGTTTTCAATTACTTTAATCATTTCTGTAATCCAGTTATCTATCTATCTATCTATCTATCATCTATCATCTATCTACCTATATCTATCTACCTATCATTTATTATCTCTCTACTTATCGTGACTAAATATAAATAAATATATTGACAGTGATCCCTCAGTTACCCGGTTTATGTTGTCTTGTATGAATTAAAGGTTTGAATAACTTGTTAATCTATAAACGATTGTGCATAGAGAGAATTTATGATTTCCATATAAATCCCACTTTTAATAATATGCCAAACCCAACTATATAGAAAAAATAGGATTTCATTGAGAAATGGCTTTTTGCAGATCAATCCCAAAACAAATTATACAAAAGAGGACAGCATCTCTCCTCTTGGAGTTCGAAGATCTGGTGTGGGCTTCATAGGACTCTGTGTTTTAAACAATGAAATCCACTTTGTCTGCTTTCCCTGCAGCTTTGGCTACCACTACGCTCAAGCTAGGATTTGGTTTTCTGTTCCATTTCAATAGCTCTGTAGTGGTGGGAGATAACGTCAGAAGGGAACCAGGGGCTTGATTTTATTCTGAACAGGTTATTTCAGACGATCCAACTTTGACTGCTATGCCTTGTCAGACCCAGGAAGAAACAGCAAGACTGTTTTAGAGGCTGCTGCAGTAAGAGAGATTAGACGTGATAAAGAGGACTCCAGAGTCGTAGCGGTGGAGTTGGTGGTTAAGTGGTCACACTGTGGATGTGACGCGTACAACACAGAGTTCCTAGACTTGCAGGACCGTCCTACCTTCAAGACCATCTCTTACATGACTCCCTCTTGATATAATTCTCTAAGAAGTTCAAACATTCAAAGAGATGAATAAGAATTTTTTTTTCCACGTGTATCCAATTTTGGATCTTGCAACCTAAACCTTTGCTGACATAGTGACTATAAATGTCATGCTTATTGGCTTTTATTTTTTTCTCCCAAGTTTTTACAAATTGTGGTTTGTTATCATGCAG
The DNA here is from genome assembly GCF_022837055.1 of Prionailurus viverrinus. Classification (NCBI taxonomy): domain Eukaryota; kingdom Metazoa; phylum Chordata; class Mammalia; order Carnivora; family Felidae; genus Prionailurus; species Prionailurus viverrinus. The sequence goes on along the minus strand of NC_062569.1, from coordinate 138,838,145 downwards.
GGTAATATTAGTTTTAGGGTTAGAGTTTAGTGATTCAGCACTTACGTAGAACACCCAGTGCTCACCACAGGGAGTGTACTCCTTAATCCCCATCACCAACCCATCCCCCCCATCTCCCTTTTCGTAATCATCAGTTTGTTCTCTATGGTTAAAAGTCTGTTTCTTGGTTTGCATCTTTTTTTCTTTTTTTAACAAGGAAACAGTAATTGTTGGTGAGGATGTGGAGAAAGGGGAACCCTCTTGCACTGTTGGTAGGAGTGAAAACTTGTGCAGCCATTCTGGAAAACAGTATGGGGGTTCCTCAAAAAGTTAAAAATAGAAGAATCATACAAGCCAGCAATTGCCCTGCTAGGTATTTGCCCAAAGGGTAAAAAATAGAGATTTGAATGAATTCATATACCTAATTTTTATAGCGGCATTATCAACAATAGCCAAATTATGTAAAGAGCCCAAATATCCATCAACTTTTGAATGCATGAAGAAGTTACACACACACACACACACACACACACACACACACACACACAAAATGGAATATTACTCAGCCATAAAAAGAATGAAATCCTGCCATTTTCAATGATGTGGGTGGAGCTAGAGAGTATTTTACTAAGTGAAATAAATCAGTCAAAGAAAGACAAATACCATATGATTTCACTCATATGTGGAATTTAAAAAACCAAAACAAATGAACATACGGCCTACTGGCATTTAGGCAGATGAAGTGGTCAACCAGAGAAAGACCAAAACACAAATTAGTATTTCAGGAATTTATCCTGTCCTATTATACCCCTAGTGAATACATATATACACATGTGTATGTATGTATATGTGTGTATGAATAAATAAACAAATTGATTAATTAATCTATTTATATTTACCCCTGCTAAATATATATGTTTATTTATATTGATATTGATATAGTTTTTCATTTCTGGAAATGCATTGCGCTCTCTGTTTCCTCTCCTCTCCTCTCCTCTCCTCTCCTCTCCTCTCCTCTCCTCTCCTCTTCTCTCCTCTCCTCTCTCTCCTCCCCTTTCCTTTCCTTTTTGGCACTGGCTGGAACCTGTTGGTACAAGATGAGAATGAATATATGCTGGGTTTACTTTTATATGGCAGTACCCTGCAGAGTGGATTATATGCATCCCAAGGAAAATTTTTACATTATACTCCATTGGGATTTAAGAAGAATAAAATGTACCTTTCATTAGTGTGTATATCTATAAGCATATGTATGCAAATAAACATGATCTTTACATATAGCACATTTTACATATAGATATTTGAAAAATAAATTAAAATTAAACTATTTAATATTTCTAATATTTATTGTATCTTTCATACATCTTTTATAGTTATTAGGTACCAAGTTTTGTAAGCCAGATATTCTGGAAATGATTTCTCCCTATGATTAAGCACAAGTACAATATAATTAATTATTCTCATGATTTCTAATCCACATCATATGCAGGTTCCAGCCAGTGCAGAAAGGAAAGGAAAGGAGAGGAGAGAGAGGAGAGGAGAGGAAAGGAAAGGAAAAGAAAGGAAAGGAAAGGAAAGGAAAGGAGTGAATAAAATAATTTGAATAAAATAAAGTTGTCAGTCTTATAGAGAATATGACTATCTACTTAGAAAATCATAAAGAATCGATACACAGACTCATAAACACATACCAACTAGCAAGGTCACAGATTAAAAAATAATCCTATTTGAATATACTAATACTGAATGGTTGTTGGCAAAATTAAACATAAAGTATATTATTATACTCAAAAAATACATGAATTTACACTTGAATATACACATGAATATTACACTCAAAAAATACAAAAAAATGAAATAATTTTAGGTATAAATTCTTCAAAATATGTATAGTGTCTATGTGCTATAAACTATAAAATATTGATTAAATAAATCAAAGGAGATGTAAATAAATGATGGAAAACCTGTGTTGATTGATTAGAAGATACTATTTTGTCAAGATGTCAATTCTCCTCAATATGATCTAGAAAATCATTGTAATTTCAATAAAACGTGGCAGGATTTTTTTAGTATTGGACCAACTGTTTTAAAATCGATGCAGAAACACGAATTAATTAGAATAGCCTAAATGTGAATAATAATAAAAAAGAACAAAAGTGGATGACTCACATTACCTGCTTTCAAGACTTAATGTAAGCTACAGTAATTTTACTAAATGTAAAACCTAAAATCCTTATATTACAAAGTTATACAATGAAGCATAAAAAAATCTTTATGACTTTGACATATTTAATGATTTCTTAGGCATGACAACAAAATCATAGTTCTTAATAAAAGTGATTAATTGGACTCCATCAGAATTAAAAGCTACTCTTCTTTGAAATACAGTTAGGAAGAAAGTGGAAAAGGCATGGTCTGGGAGAAAAATACCTTCAAATTGTATATTTGATAAAGGATCTGTAACCAGAATACATAAAGAAAACCCCAACACCAATAAGAAAACAAATCAATTAAAAAATGGGTATAAGATCTGAACAGACACTTCACCAGATAGGACATACCAATGGCACACAAGCACACAAAAAGATGCTCAAAATCATTTGTCAGTTGGGTATTGCAGATTAAAACCCACATAGAGCCGAAACATAAAAAATACAGATTCAAAGGGGTACATGCACCCCAATGTTTATAGCAGCATTATCAACAATGGCCAAGCTATGGAAAGAGCCCAAATGTCCACTGACTGATGAATGGATAAAGAAGATATGGTAAATATATACAATGGGATATTATTCACTCATCAAAAAAAATAAAATTTTGCCATCTGAAATTACATGGATGGAGCTAGAATGTATTGTTAAGCAATACGCCCATCAGAGAAAGACAAATATACGATATCAGTCTCACATGTGGGATTTAAGAAACAAAATAGATGAACATATGGGAATGGCGGCGGGGGGCGGGGGGTGGCGGGGAGATTGAGAGAGAAACAAACTACAAGACTCTTAATGACAGAGAACAAACTGAAGGTTGCTGGAGGGGAGGTGGGTGGGGGATGGGCTAGAGGGGTGATGGGCATTAAGGAGGGCAATTGTTATGAGCACTGGGTGTTATATGTAAATGATGAATAACTGAAGTCTGCTTCTGAAACCATTATTGCACTGTATGTTAACTAAAATAAAAAATTAGTTAAAAATTAAAAGTAAATAAATAAAAGCCCCATTGCAGTATCACAACACATCTATTTGAATATCTAAACACACAAGGACACAAACTGACAATACCAAGTGCTGACGAAAACACCAAGTAAAGGAATCTCCATACGTTGCTAGAGGCTATGCAAAATTCTATAGATACCATGGAAAAATGGTTTGATAGTTTTCTCACTCTGTTAAACATACACTTAACCATATAATTTAGTAATCCTACTCCTAAATATCTCCCCAAGTGAAATAAAATCCTATGTTTACATAAAAACCCATGTAAGAATGTCTGTAGTAACTTTATTCATAATCTATCCAATCTGGGAACAACACAAATGTACCTCAACCAAGGAATGGGTAAGCCAACTCTGGATCCACATGCACACAATAGTTTACTACTGAGCAACAAAAATGACAAACTAGGGATACACTCAACAGCATAAGTGAATTTCGAAGGTGCTATGCTAAGTAAAAGAAGCCAAACTCAGTATACTCTTTACCATTTAATTTGCTTGCATGACTTTCTGGACTGGGCAAAATTATCGGGGTCTGACACGGATTAGTGCCTGATAAATGAGGAAGGTACAGCTACAAGGACATTTAAAGGAAATGTCTCAGTTGATGGAACTGTTGCATTGATTACGGTGGTGACTATATGATTATGCTGTCATTTGTCCAAATACAGAATTATACGCTAGAAATGGTGAATTTTATTGGATGTAAATTATACCTTAATAATGAAGATGGAAAAAATCCCGCAAGATGTGGTTATGATTGCATCTCCAACAGTGATTATCTGTTAAATTCTCCCTTTCCGATCACTTTTTTTCCTTCATCCAGAAACATACTTCAGTCTGGGATCATTTTCCTTCTTTACTACATCTTGTGGAGCGAGTTGGCCAACATGACAACGTTAAACCTAATTCACTTCCTTTTTTGGAAACCATTATTACTCATATAGATTTATACATTGCATTTTTATTACCATTCTTTTTTGTTTATTTGTTTTGTCTTCAACACATGCAGGACATCATTCCATTATTTCTGGAATCCGTTGTTTTATTACAAATGGGTCTATGAGGGGTACTTGGGTGGCTCGGTTGGTTAAGTGTCTGACTCTTGATTTCAGCTCAGATCATGATCTAGCAGTTGTGGAATCGAGCCCCACTTTGGGCTCTGTGCTCACAGCTTGGAGCTTACTTGGGATTCTCTCTCTCCCTCTCTCTCTGCCCCCCCCACTTTCTCTCTCTCCATCTCTCTCTCTCTCTCTCTCTCAGAGTAAATAAACTTAAAAAAAAAAAGAGTGGGTCTAAGCATTTAATTACATCTCTGGAAACAGCTTAGGTTTAAAAACAGTTACCTAATTCCCTTAGAATAATACAGGAAGCAAAGTGAATCCCAAGGCAAAACTGCATGTTGTAGAATCGTTGCAAGAATATCTTGACAGATTTTGGAGTGTTTTCTTTTTTCCTCCCTTTCTCCAAGCACCTTTTGCATAAAACCGAGGAATTTTCAGTATGGCTATATCATATGTGTATACACACACACACACACACACACACACACCAGATAATTTGATTTCTTTTTTTTCTTTAATTTTTTAACATTTATTTACTTTTGAAAGACAGAGACAGGCAGACGTGAATGGTTGAGGGATGAGAGAGAGGGAAACTCAGAATCTGAAACAGGCTCTAGACTCTGAGCTGTCAGCACAGAGCTGACGTGGGGCTCGAACTCATGAACTGTGAGATCATAAACTGAGCCGAAGTCAGACGCTCAACCGACTGAGCCTCCCAGGAGCCTAAAGAAAATTTGTTTTCTAAGCTGAATGCCATTTATATGCAGCACCCAGAATTTGCTCTCATTATTCATGTTTTCTACACCTATATGATCCTTCAGTCACTCCTTGTACAGAACTCCTTGGAGAGAGCATAACATTTTGATAAACTGAAACTATCACCTAAAAGATAATGAATATAGTAAATTTAATATGTAATAAATATAATATGCTATCCATAACATAGAGCTTGAAGTGTAACTCAAGCTATTAAGATTATATTATTTGCAAGTGTATAAAATGACCTAAAATAAAAGCATAGTAGCATATTATTTTGTGACATAAAAAATTGTAATTGTATAACAGACTTGTATTTAAAGCAATAGATGGCACTATTGGTCCACTATTATGGATGTTGTAATCTGTTTTGTGTTGTTTACCCCTCACTCATTTTACCCTCGTTACTTCCCTACAGTTTGATAGGTCGCTGTATGAAGATATTTGCAAAGTTAATTTGAAGACTATCTTTTTTTTTTTTTTTAACTAGGCAACTCTGATTGACATTTCCACTCTGTATAGCTGAAGAATGACAGGAACAGGAAACAAAAGGCGTTAGTTCTTTTATGTGTGGCTCAGGATAGACTGCTCACAAAGGTGTTTGGAAATGATCACAGCGTGCTGCTCTGGGACCGTCTATCCACAGCATCTTTAGATTACCAAGAGCATTTGTTCCTAATGAGCTTTCAATAATACTTTTCATAATATATATTTGGCCTGTGAAATCACCTGGATTATAACATATCCTTTACTTCTGAAGCTAAATCAAACATAATGAGAAATACCTACTTTCCCAAAATTCGCTTCCTATTGTTCTGTAAACAAGAAAAAAAAAAAACGTTACACTTAAATGAACAACTGGATCTTATATGAACGAAAGAGACAACTTCCGATTTTGAACGGCATCAGGGATATGACTAAAGGAGATGCATGAATAAACAATGGCAATGGTAATAATAATGAATGGAGTCCTACATTGTGAAACAAAGATACGGAAGGGACAATATTTCATGGGTCTTCTAGTTAATGGTCTTTTAAAAAAAATGTCTAATAGTATGGGGGCAATTGCACTGACCTATAGAGCTTATTGTGGTCACCCCTACCTTAACATGATCATTGGTGGTTATTTAATAGTAGTAACAGCTCATCTGCTTAATCCATTTACTTCTGTTGGCTTTTCTTGCAATACGCGTGTTAGATTTCAAAACAAAGATTTGAAAGTTTTGCTTCCTGTTTTTTTGATAGAGATCAAAAATATCAATTGGAGTTAATAGCCTGAGTAACAAGGTACCAATTTAACATCATCAAATTTTCTTGAAGGCTTTCAGCTGTAGGAATACAATATAATGGAACCACAGTAGTGTGTTATCAATGTTTTTTTCTCCATCTTCTAAATAATACGGCACAATTTCATACTGTACCATAAATAGCAGCTGATAAGGGACCAAGCTGAGCTTCTCTGTACGGTTTATAGCATCATCAAGACCGTGGCACTTCTTCCCTCTGAATTACCCAAATTTGAACAGATAGCTAAGTCACGAGGGTTAAAATTTTATATGTGTTCTAACACCCAATTTTTACGTTGTGCTATTTCAATATCTAAGGCCACCCAAATGACAATAAAAATTTTAGTTTACTTAATGCGTACAGATTATGAAACTTTTGTAACTTTTCTTTTTTATTAAAAAAAAAAAACCTCTAAGATAATTAGGTCAGATGTTGTAATATCCAATGCCAACTGCTATTTGAGAAACATGATACTCATTATGAACAAGTAAACAGTCTGAGGTCAAATGGCCAGCAGCTGACAAAGGCTTTAAATGAAGAATTCTGATCTTTTGCTCCTGAATTGTTCTGCCACCTTGTACCTTTTCCAATCTGATAATTAGATGTAATCCTCAAATTATTTATTTAAAGAACCAATGTTTTTTAAAAAGATGTTCAAGTGATTTTGAAAATCACAGGATGACGGCGTAAAGAGATTATTTTGTTTGTTAGACAGTATAATTTGTTTGTACTGTATAGTAGCTATTTAATGAGTATGGAATTTGTTTAATAGTGTATTTGTATCTATAAAATTTCCTGCGCATTATGTTTAAAAAGGAACCCCATATTTATTATATATAGAAGTAGCTTAATTTTTTAACTGTAAATTTATAGAAACTAATATGAAATTATATATCAAAATATATTCAAATCTTAAATATGTCAGTAAGGAAAGGAGAAAATTTCTTAAAAGAGGCCTTTCAGAATCACATATCAGACACCAAAAGCATGAGCAACCAAGGGGAAAAAAAAGACAAATTAGACTTGACCAAATTTAAAAGACTTGCACATCTAAGGACATTATCAGACAATGAAAAGACAACCTACTGAATAATAGATAACATTCACAAATTTTATATTATTTTTTAAATTTTTTCTTAAAGTTCATTTCTTTTGAGAGAAAGAGAGAGAGAGAGAGAGAGAGAGAGAGAGAGGAGAGAGAAAGTGAGTTGAGGAGACGCAGAGAAAGTGGGAGAGAGAGAATCCCAAGCAAGCTCCTTACTGTTAGTGCAGACCCTGGCACTGGGCTCAAACTCATGAACCACGAGGTCATGACCTGAGCCAAAATTGAGTCAGACACTTAACCAATTGAGCCACCCAGGTGCCCCTACAAATTTTATATCTGATAAAGATATGTATCCAGCATATATAAAGAATGTTTACAACTCAACAACAAACACAAATAGCTCAATACTTAAAAATAGGCAAAGTACTTGAATAGGGATTTCTCCATAAGTTATGTTAATGACCAAAAAGCTCATGAACAATGATCAACATTATTAGTTATTATGAAGTACAAATAATAACAAGAATGATGTACCATTTTACACCAACGAGGATATCTTTATATAAAAAAAAGCAGAAAATAGCAAGAGTTGAGGAGGATGTAGATATATCACAGCCCTTATGCATTGCTGCTGGGGATATGAAATGCACAAACGCTATGGAAAACATTTTGATGGTTTTGGAAAAGTTAAACATAGAATTACAAAATGACCAAATAAATTCTGAAAACAGATACTCAAATACGTGCACATACATGTTCATAACAGCACTATCTACGGTAACCAAAAGGTGGAACCAGCCCAAATGTTCATCAATACATCCATACACAAATTGTGGTATATACATACAAGTGAATATTATTAAATAATAAAAAATGAAGTATGATACAAGCCATGATGTGGAGGAACCCATCAAAAACATTATGCTAAGTAAAAGAAGCCAGAAACAGAAGGTCACATATTCTATCATTCCTTGTATATGAAATATCCAGACTTAGGTGAGTTCATACCAACAGAATGCAGACTGGTGGTTTCCTGGCAATGAGTAGGGGGTGAGAAGTAGGTATTGGGAAAAAACTGCTTACTTCATATAAGGATTCCTTTTGGAGTGACGAAGATGTTTTGGAACTAGATAGAAATGATGGCTGTACAGCATTGTTAACGTACTAAATGGTAATGAATTATTCATTTTAAAGCAGTTAATTTTCTATTAGGTCAGTTTCATCTCACTAACAAATGTCAAATAAAATTATAGCTCAGCGTTTTCTTAGGCTGCGCCTTGAGCTAAATATTCCTGTGAATACAGCCAAGTCAGATCACAACATTAGGGTCAAATTTCGAAACTGGCAAAAATGATGACAATGGCATGAGTCATGTTACTATCATTTTGGTAGACAGTTTCACTAGTCAAAAAAGCAGTGCGAAGAAGGATATAAAGCAGGAAAGAATACGGAGACTTTATCTGGGTCTATGTTGCTACTCTTAGGTCTTGTAGAAACATACCCGCACTTGAATGGCAGCCGTTCAGCCAGCCAAGAGTGCTCAGTCCGACATTCAGATACTGCCTTGCCGTTGCATTAGACTGCCAGAAACCCATGTTAGCACTCAACTACCCTAACACCAGCCCACCTACCACCAAGTAAGGAAATTCTTGATATGTCACAGTTGCATACTTCCCCTTATGTTTTACTGGGCCTTTGATCCAAAGGTAATCCCAGTTATTGAATCATAAAACTGATAACCTAAATTATATTTATATAAATGATCTCAACAATGATAATCATGCTAAATTTTGGAAGGCATATAAAAATGTATGTATGGCATATGAAATGTATAAAATAATTAAACAACAATGAATAATCAGTTTAAAAATAGAACATTACCAAGCTTTAGGCCATATTTCTCCTGTTTTCATTCTCAGATATTCTCTCGTGATTTAGGTGACTTGAATTATGCGTTCAAAGTTATTTTGCTTTTCCTTACATTTGAATGCCATTGTATGAGTCCTAAACCAAACACTGTTTAGTTTTACCTGTCTTTGTAAAATTTATATAATCGCTAAAATCACTTAAAATTAATTTTTATTTGTAAATAAGTGTAGATATAAAGAAAGTTGCAAAGATAGTACATAGTTCCCTGTACCCTTCACTCAGTTTCTTTCAATTGTTACATGAGTAATTATCGTTCCTACAATAATTATAGTACAATGTCAAAACCAGGAAATTAGCGCTGGTATAATATGTGTATGTAGTTCTGCATCATGTGGTTTGTATAAACACCACCAACATCAAGCTAAGTAACTATCCATCGTCACAAAGATCTCCCTCATGTTAATCTTTCACAGCTGAACCCCCACTTTCCCCCAACCCCTAACCCTTGACAATTACTAATCTGTATCCATTGTGATGATTTTGTCACTTTTATAGTATTACATAAATGGCTTCATATAGTCTATGAGTTTTGTAAATTTCTTTTTTCAGTAAACATAATGCCTTTTAGCTGTATTAAAATTGTTGCTTGCATCAGTAGGTCATTTCCATTTAGTGCTAATTTGTTTCCTTCGCAAGCTGATTTAACCATTTACCCATTGAGGAATATTTTGGTTGTTTCCAGTTTTAGGCTATTATAAATAAAGCTGTTATAAACATTTGGTTAGAGATTTTTGCATAGGATTACATTGTTAGTTCTCTGGATTAAATGTTCAAGAGTGTAAAAGCTGGACCATATGGTTAAGTGTATGTTTAGTTGTTTAAAATCTCCGAAACAACTATAAAAGTGACTGTCCTGTTTTACATTCTCACCAGCAGTGTATGAGACATTGAATTTCTCTGAGTCCTCACCAACATTTTGTATCTTCTCTGTGATTTCCTTTTTTTAAATGTAGCTGTTTTAACACGTGTAGTATTCTTTCCTTATAGTCTTAATTTGCATTTCCCTAATGGCTAGTGATTCTGGACATCTTTTTATCTTATTTGCCATACAAATATGATTTTCTGTGAAATCTCTCTATTTTTTGTCATTTTACAACTGCATTTTCACTGTTGCATTTTGAGGGTCCTTTACATATCTTTACATATTCTAGGTATCAGTCCTTTGTCAGATAAGTGGTTTTTCCCTCTCTGTAACTTGTCTTTTCATTCTCTTTACAGAGTTTTCACAGAAAAAAAAATAAGGAAGTAAATGTATCATTTTTTTAAAATGTTTATTTATTTTTGAGAGAGAGAGGGAGAGGCAGAGCACGAGCAGGGAAGGGGCAGAGAAAGAAGGAGACACAGAATATGAATCAGGCTTCAGGCTCTGAGCTGTCAGCACAGAGCCCGACATGGGGCTCGAACCCACAAACCATGAGATCATGACCTAAGCTGAAGTCGGATGCTTAACTGACTGAGCCACCCAGGCCCTCCTAAACTTATCATTTTTTTTTAAATGGATTGTCCTTCTGGTGTCATGTCTAAGAAAGCTGTAGATCCTGAAGAGTTTGTGTGTGTGTGTGTGTTATCTTCTAAAAGTTGTGTAGTTATATTCTATATTTAATATTTAAATCTATGATTGATTTTATGTTAATATTTATTTGATGAATGAGGTATAAGCAGAAACGGTTTTGATTTTGTTTTTGTCTTTTCATTTATTTGTGGATATCGAATTGTTCTAGTACCAACTGTTAAAACCACTATGCTTTACTCCACTGAATTGCTTTTACAACTTCGTAAAAACTCTGTTGGTCATATTTGTTTGAGAGCTATTTCTGGGTTCTCTGTGCTGTTGCCTTTACCCTGTTCTGTCCCCTGTCAGTATCATACTCTCATGATTCCTGTAGCTATTTAGAAAGTCTTCATTTTGATAGAGTGATTCTGCCTATTTTATTCTTTTTCAAGTGTGTTAGATGTTTTGTTTTATTTGCATATGTGTGTGTTGCAGGGGGCGTAGAGGGGGTTTCTGTGTGAACTATTGTATCATCGCCAAATAGAGAAACTATTATTTCTTGTTTTGTGATCTGAATGACTTTTCTTCTCTTATTGTTCAGGGTAGAATTTCCCATACTATGTTGAAGAGCAGGGATGAGAATGTCATCAGTGGCATGCTCCTTGTCACCAAGGGAAGGGACTCAGTTTTTCACCATTATGCATGATGTTAGCTGTGGCTATTTTATAGATTTGTTTACAAGTTGAGAAAAATACACTCTATTCTTACCTTATTGAGAGGATCTTTTTGTTTTTGTATTGTCTTGGTTTGTTTTGAATCATTTAATCAGATATTACTTTTGTCAAAAGCCTTTGTTTGTAATGAACATGACAATGTGATTTTTTTTTTTCTTCTTCGGTGGATAACGTTGATTGACTTTCATATTTGAACCAGCCTTACATCTCTCTGAATGAATACCATTTGTCATAATCCTTCCCTATATGTCCCTGAATTCCATTTGTTAATGCGCTGTTAAGAATTTTCTTGTTAAAAAAAAATTGTTGTTATGAGTTTTGTTTCTAAACTAATAAGTGATAATGGTTTGTAGTTTTCTTTTTTATGTATTTTTTGTCTTTTTTGATATTATTTTAATATAAGCTTCAAAGATAAATAAGAAAATAGTTCATCCTCTTCTATTTTCTGAAAAAGATTGCGTAGAACTGATATTAATTCTCTGTCAACGTTTTCATATACTTCCCCGATGAAACCACCCGGACCTGTAACTTTCTTTACCAGGGGTTTTAAAATTATAATTCAGTCTTTTTGACACTTATATGGCAAACCAAATTGTCTATTTCATTTTGCTTGAGTTGTATAGATTATACCTTCAATATTATTTTTTCCACTTCATCTAAATTTTCAAATTTATGCGTGTAGAGTTGCCAATAGTATTTCTGTACTGGCATTCGATGCCCGCAGGGTCAATGGCAGTACTTCCTGCTTCCTGGATGATTTTAGTGATTTGTGTCTTTTCTCTTTTTTATTTTTCCTAAAGGTTTTTCTTTTTTCTTGATTCTTTCAATGAACTAGCGTTTTATCGATTCTTTCAATGAAACTAGCGTTTCATTGAGTTGTGTTCTTTCCTTCTTATTTGTTTCATTCTACTCAATTTGAGTTATTCTTGTTTTTCTTCATCTATTTCACTGAGGTAGGAAATTAGGTTATTTATTTGACTCGTTTTTATTAAATCTTTTCTCATGTAGGAATTTAGTACTATAAATTTCCCTGTTATCAATGATTCAGCTGTATCCCACAGTTTTGATGTTATATTCTCATGTTCATTCATATTTTAATTTTTCTTCTTAATTTTCCTTTATACTACTTCTTTGACCAATGACATTTAGAAATATGTTGTTTAGTTTCCAAGAATATGGGAGTATTATTTTTTCTTTTTTTATTGTTACTTTTTTATTATTACTTTTTTATTGTTACTTTTTTATTGTTACTCTGTGTTCAGAGATTTTCTTTCTGATTTTAATTATTTAACTTTTTTTTTAAGTTTACCTATTTACTTTGAAAGAGAGAACACGTGTGTGAGCAGGGAAGGGGCAGAGAGAGGGAGAGAGGGAATCCCAAGCAGGCCCTTGCTGTCAGTGCAGGCATCAAGTCCATGAATCACAAGATCATGACCTGAGCCAAAATCCAGAGTTGGATGTTTAGCTAACTGAGCCAACTAGGAGCACCTATTTAACATTTCTTGAAATCTCTTTTGCTGTCCTGGATACAATATATATTAATATATGCTCCACAGACACCTGGAAGGAATGTAAAGAATGTATATTCTTCTTTTGTTCAGTAGAGAGTTCTATACATGTTAAATAGTTCCTGGTGGCTGATGTTGTTGTTGTTGCCTTATATGCTTGGTGATGTTTTGCCTAATCATTTCATGAGTTGCTGAGAAAGAAGTGTAAAAGTCTCCCACTTTAATGGTCGATTGGATGATTTCTTTTTATTTCTTTTTTTATTTTTTTAACGTTTATTTATTTTTGAGACAGAGAGAGACACAGCATGAATGGGGGAGGGGCAGAGAGAGAGGGAGACACAGAATCGGAAGCAAGCTCCAGGCTCTGAGCCATCAGCCCAGAGCTCGACACGGGGCTCGAACTTGCGGACTGCGAGATCATGACCTGAGCTGAAGTCGGACGTTTAACCGACTGAGCCACCCAGGCGCCCCTCGATTGGATGATTTCAACTTTCAATTCTATCAGTTTTTGCTTTACATATTCTGCAGGTCTGTTGTTTAGTGCTATATCTTCCTCCTGGATTGATTTTTTTTTTCCATTACATAATGTTCCTTCTATTCCTAGTAATTTTATTTCTCTAAAGGCTATTTTCCTAAAATTAATACACTCTCTTCTGCTTTCTGTTGATTAATATTTATTTTATCTTTTTTCATTCTTTCTCTTTCATAGTCTGTTCTCATTATATTTACAGTCAGTTTCTTATGGACAGCATACATTTGAATAACTTTATTTTATCCACTGTATCCATCTCTGGCTAGTATATTTTGACCATTTATACTTAATGTAAATATGATGTGTGTTAAAGGATCAAGTCTGCAAATTTTGTCTTGTTTTCTGATTGTGCTCTATGGTTTTTAATTTTTTTGATTTATTAATTTTTTGCCTTGAACAGCTTTTTAGAAGTTTACTTTTATTTACTAATAGTGTGCTTATTTTGTTTTTAGTATATCTCTTTGTGTAGATATTTTAGTGGTTTCCTTAGGTATTATGAAAATATAGTCTAATGCTGTTGACATTTAAACAGTTGAGTAAAGTATAGAGATCTTAATTTTATCTCTTTACTCTCCCTATTTATAATCTCTTTTAATATTTCCTCTACACTGAGAACCACACTAGATATTGTTATAATTTTTGCTTCCATCAATGAAAAAAAATTAAGAAACTGAAGACCAAACTTCCATCTGTTGTATTTACTATGCTTTTGCTCCTTTTATTTATATATTTCTTCCTGCTGGTCCATGTTACTTTCTTTTATCATTTGTTTAGAGACTTTTTTTTTTTTGTCATTACTTAAGAGTATATCTTCTGGTACAATTTCTCTTAGCTTTCACATATGTGAGAATGCTTTTTTGCTCCTTCATTAGTAGAGAATATTTTTGCTGGATTTAGAATATTCAGTTTGACAGTTCCTTTCTTCTAGTACTTGGAAACTGTTTTATCACTTTCTTCTTCTCTTTTTTTGTGAAATCCACTGTCATGCAAATTATTCTTCACCTATAAATAATATGTCCTTTCTCTGTCTGCTTTCAAGATATTTTGTCTTTAGATTTTCAGTCTATTTTCATTTGTTTCAAGTGTATTCATAATTTCTTGTGGAAATATTTAATAATAGGTGCCTTAAAATCACTGGCTGATAATTTTAATATCTGTGGCATCTTGGTGTTGACCTTTGCTGATGTTCTTATCTTATTTAACCTGAGGTCTTCCAGATTCTTGCTATGATAAGTAACACTTAACTGAAATTTGAACGTTTATACTATGTGGTGAGACATTCAATTTTACTTGAGACTTGTATTTAGCAGTCTTCCCCCTATAAAGGCTCCCAATGCAGAAAAGTAGCACCACCTTGTTTTTGACATGTCGGCTGTTAATTTATTGATTACTTTATTTTTTAATGTTTTTAATTTTTGAGAGACAGAGAGAGCAGGGGAGGGGCAGAGAGGGGAGGGAGACAGAGTATCTGAAGCAGGTTCTGTGCTGACTGCAGAGAGTCCAATGCAGGGCTTGAACTCACGAACTGTGAGATCATGACCTGAGCTGAAGTCAGACACTTAACTGACTGAAGCCACCCAGGAAACCCTGGGTGTTAATTATGGTAGTGCTAGAAACGTGGTACACACTCCACTTCCTAGATCATCTAGGAATAGTTAATTTCTGGACCTTCTTGTATCTATCATAGGTCTATTTTCTAGGATGATGCAAGTAACACAATGTTTTAATTTTAGATTTTATAACAGATTGATAATTGGAAAGACAGATCACCTGAATTACTCTGTCTCAAGAGTGTATTGGCTATATTTTGCCCTTTACTTTTTCTCTAACATTCAAGATAACCTTGTCTATTCCCATTGAAAATAAACTCCTTATAAGAATGTTTAGGGGTGCCTGGGTGGCGCAGTCGGTTAAGCGTCCGATTTCAGCCGGTCACGATCTCGCGGTCCAGGAGTTAGAGCCCTGCGTCAGGCTCTGGGCTGATGGCTCGGACCCTGGAGCCTGTTTCCGATTCTGTGTCTCCCTCTCTCTCTGCCCCTCCCCCATTCATGCTCTGTCTCTCTCTGTCCCAAAAATAAATAAACATTGAAAAAAAAAGAATGTTTAAATTACATACAATTGATCAACTTACAGCAAATTGATATCTTTACAGTAATGATTCTTCATACCATGAATATTTATTTGTCCCTTTATAATGAAATCTAAAATATATTTTTTGAGAATTAAAGGTTTCCATGAATGTTGTTGAATCACTATATTGTACACCTGAAACTACTATAACACTGTATGCTAAATACACTGAAATTAAAATAAGTTTCCATGAATGAATTCCATATCATTGCTCTATTCATACCTCAAATGCCCTTTTTTTTGGCCGATATTGTTTAAAGTGTGTTTTTAATTATCTATTCTAATTTTAGTTATGGATTCAAATATATAATTGAAGTTTTTATTTAAGATTTATAATAAGGAAAATGTGTTACCTTCTTTTTTAATTGTTACTTTGTAAAATACCTTCGGTATGCTATGCAGGAAATCTAATCATCTGTGCAAAATAAGTTCATTTCTTCCCTCAAGATATTTACCTTCTTATATGCCTGAACTTATAGGGATCATATATTGCTATTCTGCAGTAGTTTGGAATGCTAGTAGAATAATGATAGGAAGTGGGATAGCAGTCATCTTTCTTCCATCAGTGATCTCAAAGTCTAAACGTTCAGTATTTCCCCATGATGTACGCTATTAAATGTTTTTGTTTGTTTTCATAATTCTTATCAATAAGGACGGTCACTTCTTTTGTTTTATAAAATTTATATTTGTGGGTGGATATTGCATTTTTATCTGGTAATTGTCTACATCTATCAAGATCATCATTTGATATTTTTTCCTCACTCTTTGTCCTGATAATGTTGCTGATTACATTGGCTAAATGTAATCTACCACTGACATCCTGAATAAATCCTTCCTAATATAGTATTTTGTTTGGTTAGTTTGCTGGTTTTATTTGATGTGAGATTTTATTTTCTAATACTTCTGTTTAGAAGTTTGGCCTTTAGGTTCATTAGAAAATGTGGAGTGCAACTTTACTTTCTTTAATGGTTCTTGTTGGGTTTGGATATTAAGGTGTCCCAAAATGGGAGAGGGGAAGTATTTTCTTTTTTCTATTTCTCGGATGGAGATTGTGTGACATTTCCAACAGTTTTGAATGTTTGGTACAATTCAAAAGTAAAAGCATCAGGAACTACATATACATTTGTGGGAAAGTTTTAAGTTACAGATTAAGTTATTTTGATAAAATATACATCCTTTATTTGCGGAGTGCATAATAATGTAACCAGTGACCCAGTCTCTGAGGAGCTCACTAAAGTTGTAAGTTCTTTGAAGGAGACTTTTTTCCAACATTTTGCCACAGACAAGGTCAAACACATTTATTTTCTTGCTACCTTATTTTAAGATGTTAATTTTATTTTGGGGGGGGGGGGCACTGGGTGGCCCAGTCCATTAAGTGTCTGACTTTGGCTCAGGTCATGATATCATGGTTTGTGAGTTCAAGTTCAAGCCCTGTGTAGGGCTCTGTGCTGATAGTGCATAGCCTGCTTCGGATTCTCTCTCTCTTCCTCTCTTTCTGCTCCTCCCCACTTACTCTCTCTCAAAAATCAATAAACCTTTACAAATAAAGAAGTTAATTTTATTTTCTAGTTCTTTATTTCACTAACATGCAAATTTCGGGTGGGGTGGGGTGAGAGTATATGCGGAAGTTCTAGCTTTTACACCTCACCAGGTATTTATCCCGAACTGCATTTTCTTCTCAGGTCTGCCTTAAAACATAAAAACTTTCAGCTTCACAGGGCTTTTGTTAGCTTCAGAGATACTTTGCTTGCTTGATTTTGTCTGTTGAAGTTTTGGCTTGAACATCCCTTTTTTATTTCCAGCAGATATATACATTTAAATAATGTTAATTATTGTTTAACAGCAAATCTTCAATGTTTCGGTGCAGGAAGACTTTTTCAGAATATCTGGTCAACCACATTACAGGAGCTAAATCTACATTATTTCTGATAATCATTTTGCTTTCACTAGCTTCTTTATATATTTAGGGGCATAAACTAAATATGTTTGGGGTATAATTGGATTATCAAAATCATCCAAAATAAAAATCCTGAGGTCCAATTTGCTAAGACCAATTCATTGAAAATCTGTACAGAGTTTTATTGCTGAAAGATTCACAAATGCTGCTCAGAAACAGTGCGGCTGAATTAGTCGCTAAATATTTGCTTAAACAATGTAGTGGCCTTATTGTATACATCTGGTATGCCAATGGTTTTATAAATTATATTACAAGTTTATCTTCTCCAGGTCATTTTGGGTTATTTTCGTTATCAGAAATAATCCCTTATGGCTCAAACCCAGCCCCAAATATCCACAAATCCCATTACAAGTAAAAGGGTAGTGCCTTCCTCAGTCTGTGACAATTGGCTTTACCTAAACAGTTTCATCAGCATATTCAGTGGAAATTTTTCTATTGGAAAATTAATTTTCATTTCACCAGTTTTTGTTTTGGGGAGCCCTATTGTCAAATTCAAGAATGTGGTCTGCCTTATAAAAACAAGGAAAAAAAATCAAGAAGTACTTGAGAGTACAACAAACTTTGATTATATCTTTTTTTAAAATTTTTTTAAGTTTTTTTTTTTATTTTGAGAAAGAAAGCACACAAGCAAGTGGGCAAAGGCAAAGGGAGAGAGAGAGAGAGAGAATCCCAAGCAGGCTCCACAGTGATATAATAGGGCACAATGTGGGGTTCGAATTCACAAATCCTAAGATCACGGTCTGAGCCAAACCAAGAGTCAAACACAACCAACTGAGCCATCCAGGTGCCCCTTGTTTTGATTATTTATTTTCTTTATTAATAAATCCACATGTAGAATATCAACATTTTAGATGTAGTCATGTTGAATATATTGAGCTTGCTTTTATTCCCTATTTTCCAATATTATTTTCTTATGCATATTTTAAAAAATTTAATGCTTATTTATCTTTGATAGAGAGACAGAGAGAGAGAGAGAGAGAGAGAGAGAGGCAGAAAGAGAAGGAGACACAGAATCCAAAGTGGGTTCCAGGCTGTGAGCTGTCAGTACAGAGCCCAGTGAACCGTGAGATCATGACCTGAGCCAAAGTCAGAAGCTTAATGAACTGAGCCAACCAGGCATCCCTCTTATGCATGTTGGTATAGTTTGGGTTTTTGTTTGGTTATTGTTTATTTCACTTGTAATATACCTATAGTTAATTTTATTGAATGCTTGCAATTTTGAAAATAGGATCTTAAAAATTTTACCTCTAACTAGAAAAAGAAAGAAAAGCGCTTGATATTTTAAAAAGTAGCTGTAATTTACACTATTCATAGTATAATTTATCCTATTGTTTCAGTTTAAATGTGATATAATGAGATAGAATAGTGGCAACATACATTTTCTATGTGATGAATCAGATGAAGTCTTCTATTCTGAAGTCACTGAGAGTACATGTATCACAGTATATACCTAATTTAGAAAAAGTGGAAATTGTGGCCATAATATAAATTCAGAACCAAAACAGGAGAAACTGTTAGACTTAGCATTTGCCTCCAGTTTCTAGAAAATTTCAATGTCATTTCAGTTTCCTGGTACTTGATTTTCGAATCACTCCAATTTGTTAGCACATGAGAAGTCTACAGTGATTTAATGTTTAAATCCATCTGAATGAATAGATAAATAATGATTCCATATTCTTATTGTTAGTGTTGGCTCCTCTTGTTTTTTCCAAGTATATAAGCAGGTATGTAAAAAGAACAAGATACTGGGATGAATAAAGAAAACTTAAGTATCCTTGTAGCTTTCGATATCATCATTGATATTTCTATAATCTGATATGGTTCTTGTGGCTTCTATTAGCTAATGATTTCTAAGAAGTTTCTTATTACATTCTGCCAGTGGTTTAATCAAACATTAGGTTCGTTCTTGGATTTCTTTGCCTTGAATTAATCATCTTAATTTTTATTAGGATCATCTTCATTAAAAGGCACATTTTGCTTTAGATCAACCTGATTTTCTTAGCTGGAACCAATAAAAGTAATTGATTTCTAAGAATTTCCTGTATAAATGATACTATATAAATCCCCATCTCCCCCCCATTTGTAGGAGTGTTGACAATAGAGACTTCATTTTTGGTTCCTCTATCTTGTTCATGCCCACGCGATGACCTCCCTCTAGGCTACATGTTCTAGACCCCTTGGAGATTAACACGTGTCCTGGCCAGATGTGGGAAGGCTTGCTCTGATCTTCCTTAAAGTGCTGCACAGAGTGCTCCACTTTAGATAACCAGTAGAGGTGACTGGTGCACAGAAGGGGCCGCTTGACGTAACTAATAGAAATTCTCTGGCATACAGATAGCACCACACTAGGGAACTAACCTCTGACCTCACCACAAAGCTCACTCTATAAAAGCTGTGGGTTAAGGTCCAGATGGGAGGCAGAGAATGGCTGCATAGCACCGGGTTGATTGCTAGATGCTCCCATCAGTAAGTTACCCTGAATAAAAATCTGTGTAAAGGGTAAGGAGTGGCTTGTTTGTTTGTTTGTTTGTTGTTGTTGTTGTTTTTGGTCTTAAAGTGCCTTCTCAGTCTGGAGGGTAGTTTATTGTCCCTACTGTCCCTCTTCCATCTTCTAATGCCATAGCCGTAAGGAAATGAAATAATAGATAATCTGCTTGATCAATAAAACTCCTCCAGGTATTAGCTCTGAGACTATGCATATCTAATATTCTATTTGGAAAAGGATGATAACCATAATGGTTATGATGGAATGGATAGGTTTAGAGTATTCGGTAATAATTCCAGGTGCTAATTCAAAGAACAAATGTGATTCTTCCAGTGGGAACTCTGATAAACTCTCTAGCCTGTATTTATATCAGTCCAGGAAACGGGATTCTTGAAGAAAAAATTCTATATTTGTTTTATTACCGGAGACACCAGGAAGGGATTTAGATCTGAAATTAGAATTTTTAAGAGAAAAACAAACACTAGTGTCTTAATTTCTTACATATCTAGAGAAATCTTCGCAGATTAAGAATATGTATAACTAAGTGGCTAATCTGGAAAATACAAAACAAAATGCAAACAAAAATAAACAAAATTACCCTTAACCATAAATCACAAAGTGAATTTATTTTACATGAACTTCATACATGTAGACTTTGGAAAGAATCCCTCCCTGTGTTTTACTCAAACCTGAATTCTTCATATTATAATAAAGTACTTTATATTCTCAACTGCATGTTTCCAAACATTTTTTAAAGCTGACAAATCTTTTCTTTATACATTTTTTTTAGCATATGTCCAATGTGTCAAATAGATAAAGGACAGATACTCTTAACAAGAGGGCAGACAGAAGGCCCAGAATATTTCATGATCACAGGCTGTTACTTTTTCCCATCAACCATTGAGGACATTGCCTGATGAAATTACTTGGTTGTCAGGGAAAAAATCCCAGAACAATTATTTAAAAGTCAGTTATTACGATGATTAAGAAGGACACTGAAGAATAAAAGTGGTTGAAGGAGTCATTCTAATATATTTATTGTTTCCAGCTTTCTTTAAGTGTAATTAGTACACAAAAAACTGCACATAATTAATGTATACAATTTGGTGAGTTTGGACTTATGTACATATCGAGTGACCACCGCCACAATCAAGGTAAAAACATCCATCATTTCCACAGGTTTCATGTGTCCTCTTATTATTGTGTTTCCTTTGTTTTTGTTATTGTTGGCAAGAACACTTAACCTGAGATCCACCTTCTTAATGAAATTTTATTATCTTACTGTTCACTATAGGCACTATGTTGTACAGCAGGTTTCTTACTCATTTGTATAACTCTAACTTTATACCCATTAAATAACTCCTCCTCTCTACTCATACTTTTAACCCCTGGTCACCACCATTCTATTATCTCTTTCTGTACATATGAGTATGTTAGATGCCTCATAAAAAAAATAATCCATTGTTTGTCCTTCTGTAATTATCCTATTTCACCTAGCATAATGTCTCCCAACTCCATTCATGCCATCACAAATTGTAGGATTTACCCTTTTTTTTTGTCTGAATAATATTACCTTGTATGCATATACCACATTTTCTTCATCCATTTTTGGTCGATGGACATTTGAATTGTTTCCTTATCTTGCTTACTGTGAACAATGCCATATTAAGCATGAGAGTATAGATATCTCTTCAAGATCCTGATTTAAATTCTTTTGGGTATACACTCAGAAATGGAATTCATGAATAATATGGTCGTTCTATCTTTTTAATTTTTTAGGAACTGCCAAACGATTTTCCACAGCCGTGGTACCATTTTATGTTCCCACCAGTGGTCCACAAGGGTTCTAATGCACAACCTTGTCAACACTATCTTTCGGTTTTGGTTTTGGTTTTGCTTTTGTTTTGTTTTGTTTTGTTTTGTTTTGATAATAGCAACCTAAGAAGCATGAGATAGTATCTCATTACAATTTCGATTTGCATGTCCTGGTGATTGGTGAAGCTGAGCCTCTTCCCATACACCTGTTGACCATTTCTATGTCTTTGATGGAGAAATGTCTACTCAGTTCCTTAGCCCATTTTTCATGGGGTTATTTGATTTTTCTATTAGGCTTCAGAAGTACCTTATATATTTTTGAAATTAACCCTTAGCATACATACAATCTGCAAATATTGTCTCCTATTATATGGACCGCTTTTTTAGGATTATGTGTCCTATGGTGTGCAGAAGGATTTTAGTTTTAGTTTGATGTGGTCCCAGATTGTCTATTTTGCCTTTGTTGTCTAGACTTTTCATGTCATATCAGAGAAAACATTGAGACCAGGGCCAAGAGGCTTTTCCCCTATGTTTTCTTCTAGGATTTTTTGGTTTCAGATTTTACGCTTAAGTCCTGAATCCATTTTAATGCTTGTGTACGTAAGTGTCCAATTTCATTATTTTAATTTTTTTTTTATTTACACAGAGTTGACACACAATGGTACAGTTTCAGGTGTACAACATAGTGATTCAACAGCCTTATACTTTATGCTGTGCTCACCACAAGTGTAGCTACCATCTATCACCATACAAGCTATTACACTATTATTGACCATACTCCCTATGCTATACCTTTTGTTCTCATGACTTATTCATTCCATAAATGGAAGCCTGTCTCTCTCATTCCCTTTCACCCATTTTATCGTTTTAAATGTATATTTCCAGTTTTCCCAATACCACTTACTGAAGAGATTATCCTTTAACTCAATGTTCTTGGCATCCTTGTCAAAGATCAGATAATCATGTAAGTGTGGGTTTATTTCCGGGGTGTTTATTCTGTTCCACTGGTCTATTGTTATGCCTATTGCCATGCCAGTCTATCACGCCACACTGTTACGCCATGTTTGTTGTTATGCCAGTACCATACTGTTTTGATTACTGTAGCTTTTCAATATATTTTGAAATCAGGAAGCATGTTTCCTAAAATAATACATTCTATAACTGTGGACCCATTAGGATAAAGATATTGATAACAAATTAAAAATTATATTTTGATGAATTTTTCTGTTTACTTTAATACCTATTATACTGATTAAAGCAGTAGTTCTTTATAAACAAACAACTAATTATTTGCCAGAGATTCGTTGTTCTCAATAGTGGAAGGGTGTAGCACATTTCTTTATATGTGAAATTTTGAATGCCTTGACACAGTAATTGCTGTTTGTGTGTATTAACTCTTCAAAATGGTTGAATATGGAAGTCAAATAAATAGTTTATATGTTTAAAATAAATGGAATACACACACACACACACACACACACACACACACACACACACATATATACAGTTTATTTTTTAGATAAGGGCCCAGCTTATGAGTTTTTTCTTTTGCCACTTGTGCTTTTGCTATCTTATCTAAGTAAAAATTGCCTAGTCCAAGGTCATGTAGATGTACTGCTATATTTCTTCCAAAAAATGCAGTTTTCACTCTTAGATTTAAATCTATGATCCTTTCTGAGTGGAAGTTTATATATGTTTTGAGATAGGGTACCAACTTTATTCTTTTTCATGTGATATCCAGTTTCCCCAGTATAATACTTAAAAGACTATTTTTTCTCATTGAATTGTTTTGACAGCTTTGCTGAAAATCAACTGATATGTCAGTAAAATAAAAGAGGTAAGAATATGTGAATATAACCAACAATCTGATAAGGTCAATCCAGATCCATGGAGTTAATTAACATGAATTATGCAAAGACACTAGTCTTTTTTTTTAATACACACAATTAGTGGTGACGTCTTGGTTTCCACATAAATTTGTACTAAGCCAAATATAAGGTGGAACTATGAGTAGTTCGACACTAAAATTTTATAGGCCTTACTTTGCCACGGAAGTAATTTAACACATTTTCTCAATCTAAAATTAAAGGGCAAAGAGATATATATGATAATTATTAATTATTACTAATTATTGTTTAGAATAATTACTGGAAAAAATTTAAGATGCCAAAACTCTTCCTAATTTTAAATGCTGTTTTCATTTTATTTTTATTTTAATTAAAACATTTTAATGTTTATTTATTTTTGAGAGAGAGACAGACAGACTGTGAGTAAGGGAGGGGCAGAGAGAGAAGGAGACACAGAACCCGAAGCAGGTTCCAGGCTCTGAGCTGTCAGCACAGAGCCCGACGTGGGGCTCAAATCCACGAACTGCGAGATCATGACCTGAGGGGAAGTCAGAAGCTTAACCTCCTGAGCCACCCAGGCACCCCTATTGTTTTCATTTTTAAAAGCCTGTCCTCTTAAATTCTAAATGAAAATTCTAAATTAACTTTAAATTAATTCTAAATTAAATGGTATTAAATATTGTCTGAAGCATACATTTTTGATAAGATTTGTTCTTATATATCACATGGAGTCTGCAGGAATTCACCCATCCACTTAAATGCTGATTGTTATTAAAAGAACAAAGAATTTATGTCAGGGTATTTTTTGGATTCACTAGCTTCCAGAGAAGAACAAACCATTATCTGTAGGCTACAATCGAAAACTATTTATCCTGTTATCTGTATCCAAACTATATTTCACAGTTCATGAGACTCAAATGGGAGACAGTTTTCAATAGAAACGGGGCTAAGATTTCTTCACAGTTAAAAAATATAGGTGCACAGTGGACAGGAGTACTGTAAGAGAGAAGGTCTATAAGGGCACCTGGGTGGCTCAGTCAGTTAAGTCCGACTATGGCTCAGGTCATGATCTCACAGTTCGTGAGTTTGAGCTCCTGGTCAGATTCTGTGCTGACAGCTCAGAGCCTGGGGCCTGCTTTGGATTCTGTGTCACCCTCTGTCTCAGCCCCTCCCCTGCTCATGCTCTGTCTCTCTCTCTTAAAAATAAATAAACATTAAAAAATAGAGAGGGGCTACAAAATCATCAATCGTGTAAGTAGAGACATAAAATTAATGACTAAATGCTAGCACTGCATCCTGAAATAATAATAGAAAGTCACTATCTTACCAAATGCCAGTTATTCATAATCTAATAAAAATAGATATTAGAGAAATCGTCATACTCAGACATTTTATGGAAATTTCTTTTTGCTAAGCTCCCATTTACTAATTATGAAAATGTATGTTTAAAATCAAATAAACATGTGAACTGTTGAATACATGTGCATATCGTTATGGACATAATTGAGTCACTTCAAAATTGTATGTTGAAACCCTAAACCTGGAATGCATTTGGAGGTAGGGCTTTTAAAGAGGTAGCAACATTAAAGGATATCCTATGGGTGGGGCCCTAATCCAATATGACTGTGTCCTCATTAGAAGAGGAAGAGATACAACCGATGAGTGTTCATGGAGAACAGGCCATGTGTAAGCACACACGGGGAAGACAGCCACACGGAAGCCAAGGAGATAAGTTTCAGGACCAACAAAGCCTCTGACACCTTCATCTTGGACTTCCGTTCTCCATAACTGTGAGATGATATATTTCTATTGGTTAAGTCATAGAGTCTGTGGTATCTTTTCAAGGGAGGCCTAGCATACGGACACACATACAAAAAGAAAGAAAAGTAATTATATGAAAGGGAAGATAAACTTAGGGGATGTTACTATATTAGTTTCCTAGGGCTGCCATAAAAAAAACACACCACACCATATGGCTTAAACAAGGGAAATTCATTTTCTCACCATTCTGGAGGCTGAAAGTCTAAGATCAATCTGTTGGCAGGTTTGGGATCTCCGGAGGCCTCTCTTCTTGGCTGGCAAATGGTAACCTTCTCTCTAGGTCCTCACATGGTAGTGTCTCTACCCATCTATATGGTTGGTGTCTGTTTGTGTCCTACTATCCTCTTCTTATAAGGACATCAATTATACTGGATTAGTGTTCACCCTGACACCTTATTTTAGCTTAGTTGTCATTTTAAAGACGCTATCTTCAAATACAGTCACATTTCTGAGGTACAGGTTAGAATTTCAACACCGAAATCTGGGGGAGACGCAGTGCAGCCCGTAACTGTTAATTCCATGTTACTTTTTTCCAAAGGGAGTTAAAAAATGAAATAAAATGAATATTTTCATTTTGAATATATAATCTAATAGGAAAATGCATTTCAGATATCATATTGCTAAATTGGAAACATATTACTTGCTCATATTCTTTGCTTAATATTCTCTAACAAGGGTGGGGTGCCTGGCTGGTTTAGTCAAGAGAGTATATGACTCAATCTTGAGGTCATGAGCTCAAGTCCCACAGGGGGCGTACAGATTACTTTAAACAAACAAACAAACAAACAAACAATATTCTGTAACAAGGTGTTTACTACTAATAAAATGACAAAGTGGATGTGTACAATTTCATTATTTGATACCAATATTTCTGAGGCTTAGAGCACTAGATGTGATAATGTTTCTATACTGGATGGTTGAGCGCTCAATATCATGTTTGTTTCACATTATTGTTTGAATTAGGAAACATTTAAAAATCTATGTAAATAAATAAAACATATGTGAACTTGATTACCTCTTCTGGCAATTAACTGACTTGATTTATATTATTTCAACTATCACTGTCCACTCAACATTTTGAATCAAATTTCAAAAACTTTAAGGGTTCATCCATGAATGTCTATTTAAAATAAGGACTTATAAGAAATTCTATTTTTTCTCAAAATCAAAAAATCACAGTGTTATGATCCCACTGATCCATTTAGGATAAAAATTCTATTTAAATAAATGGAATATCAAAATAATCATATGCTTTACTTGAACTCAAATTATGAAAAATGTGTTAACATTGCCTTTTTAGTACCTTTGAGAAATTGTTAAATGTATCACCTATATGTAAGATGAAAACCAGAAGAAATGTATAATATCTTGGCAAAAATTCAGGTAAGTTATTTAACTCTAGAATAAAGTGTATCAAACCAGAATTCTGTGAGGTATCCCTAAGGGTTCTACAAGGCAAGATGATTGAAAATAAGTCAATTATTTACTTCCGTATTAATGCACATGACAGTGATTGACAAATCTCATTAGCAAGTTCATTAAAGGTTTCCCTTTAATGTAATGGTTGTTGTTGGGACATAACTCACTCCACTGAGTCAGTTCTAGATCAGACAGTGGTAGCCATTGATAATTGGTGAGTGTGATATTGAAAGAAGATGACATGAGACTTTGCTTCTGGAAGAAACTTCTTTAACCTCTCCTTGTAGGCTGCTGACTAACTTACGGAACTGAAAATGGTCTTTTCTGCAAAATGGCACAAATAGTAATGACTATTTCATAGGGTGCTAAATGGTGCAATTTTCAAAAGTACTTATAATGTTGGATGCATAAGATATTAAATGAGGGTTTTAAATGAATACAAATTTTACATTATGGGGATGGATCCAGGAGTCAGACTGTGTGTAGTCCGTCGTCTTAAGCAATGTAGTATGTTGATTTTTAATAAAATTATAATATTTACACATAATAAATCATATATAATTTGTCCTTGCTATTCTTATTTTTCTAGGTAACATTATATTATTCATGTATTACATTTACTTTTTAATAGCTGTGTATAGTAATAACAAGATCAAGATGCTTTCTTCTGAACTAAATTATTTATGGACAGCCAAAGTGCTACATTGAAGGTTACACAATATAGAAGTTCTGAATTGCATTGAAGCTTTCATAAGCCAGTGGTTATAATGACCAACTGAGACTCCACAAAACCATTCACTCACAAGAGGAAAAATGGCACTGATTGGATTAGAAGTGGAAAGACTAATACATTTTCGTCCTTAAGGATTAGAAGAAAAATAGTTCTCTCAACTCTGCAAGTGAGCACAACAAGCAATCCAAAAGCATTATTTGTGTGAGGCAGTTTGTAGAATCTGTTTCATTTGTCATAAAAGTAGTGGTTGAGGTTCAGGAAAATTTGAGTTATGGTTCAGCCTCAGGGTCAGTGGCCACATATTCAGAACAATACCCCAGGTTTAAAGGTGATTCACATCCTCAGAAACACTCAGCATTATCATCTAGCCCAAACTGTCAATCCTTAACTTGCACCCCATTTTTAAGAGGACGTAAGGTTAGATCACCTACCAAGTTTTTAAAAGAATTATATACACAATGTGTTTTTGAATATTATAGAAATATATATGTGTGTGAAATAAATATACATATATATGAACATTTTTTTACTGGACAGTTGTTACAGCTTTTTAGTGAATGGTTAAATGATAACTATCTCAGTGGGTTTTTACATTTATGTAAATTTACTTCTTAACTTTGAACTTGAGACTTGACTGCATGTAAAACCTTTTCATTTCCAGGTAATTGGTATCTCAGAAGCTGTTTGACACACCTTAAGAAGGAAAAAAAAAAATGTCTCACCCCTAACCATAGAATTTAGGAGGTTGATGAAGCATAGCAAAAACCAGATCACAAGGCTACAGCTTATAGAAACACAACAAGTTTCAGGATACCTACCATAAAATTTCAAAATGATTAAAAAATAAGTAGATGACTCTTTGGTTACCTTTGTAGCACCAGCATTCAAAATCTAATATAGAACAAGGACTGCATCAACGTCAAAGTGGATAATGTTGACCTGTATCATCAATCATTAAAATAACTTCAAATATTTTAAATATTTTCTTTTCTTTTCATTTTTTTAATGTTTGTTTATTTTTGAGAGAGAGCAAGAGCAAGCGAGAGAGAGAACACAAGCAGGGGATTTTCAGAGAGAAAGGGAGACACAGAATCCAAAGCAGGTTCCAGGCTCTGAGCTGTCCAGCACAGAGCCTGGTGCGACGCTTGAATTCACAAACCGTGAGATCATGACCTGGGCCGAAGTCGGACGCTTAACCCACTAAGACATCTAGGCGTCCCTAATATTTTCAAGTAAAATAGTTTTGTGTACATAAACACTAAGCCAAGTGAAAAAAAAACTCACTGTCAAGAAGCAAATCTATGCCAGTCTATTTATATGTGTCAAGCATTGTTTATATGTTATGACTAGGCCTATAGCAACTCTGCTGTACTTGGAAGAATTCTAAGATGGCCTTTCTGCCTTCCCTTTATTAGACAAGCCCTTGCAGAATTCACTTCCCTTGCGTTGTGGACAGGACCTGTCAATATGACAGAGTACTTCTTTGATTAGGTTATGCTATATGGCAAAGGTGATGAGATAGTGCTTGGTTTTTCTCTACAGCAACTGATTCTCCAATCAACATATAATATCAACTGGGTATGACAGAATTCAAGTCAATTCGGGCATTAAATACATGGAATTAGCTTAATAAGGGATCCATCACGCAAGATTACCCCCACTGCATAGCTAGCTGCAAATTGGGCCCCCAGGTGACCTACACTTCTGCCTAGCTAACTACAGAGTCTGGGATTCCCACAAACCCACATTAGGTTCCATAATTTGTTAGAGTAACTCACAGAACTGAGAAAGGCACCATATTTATGAATGCAGTTTTATTATAAAGGGTAAAATTAACAGCCAGATGAATAGGGACATAGAGTAAGGTCCAGAAGGGTCCTGAACACAGGAGCTTCTATCCCAGTGGGGCCAAGGTACATCATCCTCCCGGCAAGTAGATATGTTCACCAACCCAAAACCTTCCCCAAGTCTTGTCATTCTGATTTTTTTTAATAAAATTTCATTATGTAGCAATGATTGCTTTGATCCCTGACTCAATCTCCAATCATTCTCCCTTCCCCAGAGATTGGGGAGTGTAACTAAAAGTTCTATCCCTCTAATCATGTAGTTAATTTTTTTGGTGATCAGACCCCATTCTGAAGTTATCTAATCTCCATCCCCACCACACACACACACACACACACACACACACACACACGCACAATTGAATCATCTCATTAATATACAAAAGATACTTCTATCATTCAGGAAATCCCAAGGATTTTAGATTTTAGGAGTTCTGTATCAGAAACCAGGGACAAATATATATATATATATATATATATATATATATATATAATGCTACAGATAGTCCTCCTCCAATAATTAACTTATATGAGACTCTCGTAGGAGGCTGAAAGAAGAGATTCTCCAGCTTGCTTTGAAATGGTGTGTGAGTTCTAGGAGCTGAGAAAGGACTCAGCTGACAGTCAGTA
This sequence comes from Prionailurus viverrinus, assembly GCF_022837055.1. Lineage (NCBI taxonomy): Eukaryota > Metazoa > Chordata > Mammalia > Carnivora > Felidae > Prionailurus > Prionailurus viverrinus. The sequence continues at coordinate 138,807,921 of NC_062569.1, read as the reverse complement.
AGAAAGCAGGGACCTTAGTCCTGTACTTCCAAGAAAGTGAGTTAAGATAACACCTAATGGACTTAGAAGAGAATTCTGGGACTTCCTGAGATCATAACCCTGGTTGAATACCCTTGATTTGAGATGAATTGAGACCCTGAGCATAAGACTTAGGTAACCCCTGTGCAGAATCCTGACCTTAGGAAACTAAGAAATAAATTTGTGCTCTTTTAAGCCACTTTATATGATAATTCTTTATATAGCATGAGAAAATTAATTTACCTCTCCTGATGGAATTCATATTTTACTGGGGGAGACAGATAATAGATATCTGAGCAAAAGCTAATAATGCATTTTCAGACAAGAAGTGCTTCGAAGTGCAGTATAGGTTAGTGTAAGACAAAGGGTATGGTATCTTGGGGATGAAAGAGGACAGCAGATCACTGCAAGGAGCCTCAAGGTCCTGGAATGGAAGGAAATTCATTGAGCTGTAGGGAAAGCCATAGGAGCACATAGCGGAACAAAATGAAGAAAATGTGCTGGGGGAGGAGTCTGGACATGGAGGAAGGGATTAGATAATAAAAACTCATGACAGTCATTTATTTTTACTTTTTTAGAATTCTTTCAACAGTTTAAGTAATCTCTTCTAAAGAGTGTTTAACATATTGATCATTTGAGAGAATTCCGGTAGCCTGTTTAATATTTTCAAACTCTACTGACAATATTTATTTTTCTAACTATCCTTCGGTCAGTGTTGATGATGTGTTTTGTTTTTACACAGTAGTCCGTTTAATTGTTATACCCAAATTCACATAGAATTGTAAAGAAAACTCTGATCTTCTGTGTGTACCTAGGAAGTCAACGACAATGGGTGACGTTTTGTTTATCTGAATGAGGTCTGGAATTAGCAATGGTTCTGTGCTTCTGATTTCTCATGCATTAGGTCATTAGGGATTTATTCTATGCTTTTGTTGCTTATTATTCATTTCGCAATTTTATGAATATGATACCTATAATTATGTAGCTGAGGTGCAGGGGTGCCAGCGCACGACCTGACTCTGGGGTCCCAGACAGACTAGTTTGGCCACTGACTGCTGACAAATCCAAAGGCAGACAGACAGGTGGTGGTGAAACAAGAAAGGGATTTTATTTCGGTGAGACAAACACTGTGAAGATAGCAAACTGGTGTCTCAAGGACCTTCTCCAAAGCTAAAAATACTGCTAGGTTTATGCAAGGAAAATGTGGGACAAAGGTCAGCGGGTACATGCAGGTGAGCAGTAAAGGTCGCGTTGATTATTCTCTTGGGCTCAGTCACTGGGGTCTTGCTCGCTCAAGACAGTCCCTATTGCTTGAGGAGGCAGTTTCCCTTCCCATTCTGGAATGCTTTGCCCTCAGGGTCTTCCCCCTGAACTAAGGGACAAACTAGAAAGGAGAATCTAACTAAAAAAGTCTGAGGTCAAAATGGAAGCAGAACCCAAGTTCTCTTTCAACTTCATTAATGGTTACCATTTGATCATAACAAAGTAATCTTTCGTGACAGCTGGTTTGCACCAGCTCATGGGAGTCCATTGTGAGCATTTTTTCCCAACCCAATGTTCAGTTAAGTCATGTTGGTAGCCTAAATTTGTCTTTGGGGAAAAGAATCATGTCATCGAATCAATAGATATATTATTTTCTTCCTCAGAGAGCCAGTTGTTAAACTTCACCGGCATACCAGCGATCCAATATATCAGGGACATGTTGATTCATGTACATTTTAACAAGAGATTTCTCTGTAAATGATCGGCTTATTTTCATTCTATTACTCATAAAAATAATTTTTGAGAAAAATAACTTTGTTCCAATTGTAATTTATGCATGTGAAGTTATTTATGTGTATATCTTTGTTGGTCACATCTAATGCAATAGAATTTAATTTGTATGTATAAGAAGTTAATTAAACAATAGTTTATTCCGGATGTAAAATTAATATAGATTTATCGTATTCAATTATATTTACTAATTAGAAAAACCTCTTCACACCGTCTTCCTATTCCCCAAATCAATTACCATTCAGGGACATGGTATAGCTTTCTGCTTGTAGGTAATTGTTGATGGAAAATAAAAAGTCTAAAATGTCCTAAAATTTTCCTGTCATATTAACTGCAAAGGAAAATATGCCTGGTTCCACAGCTAAACACAAGAGAAACACAGAGAATAACAATTATTTCATCCCCTGCAATATTTAATTTTCAAAGGAGAAAGCTGAATATATAAATATAAATATATATATTTAAAATATTGAAGGGGCGCCTGGGTGGCGCAGTCGGTTAAGCGTCCAACTTCAGCCAGGTCATGATCTCGCGGTCTGTGAGTTCGAGCCCCGCGTCAGGCTCTGGGCTGATGGCTCGGAGCCTGGAGCCTGTTTCCGATTCTGTGTCTCCCTCTCTCTCTGCCCCTCCCCCGTTCATGCTCTGTCTCTCTCTGTCCCGAAAATAAATAAAACGTTGAAAAAAAAAATTAAAAAAATAAAATATTGAAAACAGAAAAAGAAACCTTGCATTTGTATCTCAGTGAAATACAGTGATAAAATAAAATGGTAATATAATAGTTCTCTCTGTATTTTAAATAAACTATGTATAGAGTATCAGACTAAGAAATAAAAAGTATAAAATTATGATATATGATGTGGGTATATCTAAATACTATCTGGTTTATAGCAGTTTATTTTCCTCCTCAAATAACTGTGGATTATGCCCATTTACATGTTTTCCCTTCAAAAATTTTATGTCCAGTTCTTTCCATAAATTTAGATTTTGGATGGTTGCACCAATTTCTGCCTAGGAAAACAATGAAAAGAATCAGATTGTAACTTTTATTTTTCAGTGGATGCTATCTGCTATCATCAGGGGCCCTGTGTTTTTCCCTGGATATGCCAACTTCTCTTACTTCTGATATAAAAGAAAACAATTCAGTGCATTTGGAATGAGCAGTGCACAATGGCTGGCTAGCATTAAATGTACATAATCAATTCATCGTCATTTTATACACACTCCATTCCTTTTCTCTGACTCTTAAAACGCATCTGGTTATTTACTGTCCAGAAGATAAAACATTTTGTCAACTTCTTTGATTATCATGAAAATTCCTATAATAATATCACTGATTCTTGTATGTGTTCCAACTAAGGGTTACTTATTAGTTGCAAATATATGAATGTTTTTCAGTCTTTTATGAGTCAAATGAAATGTTCTGTGGAATTTTTTTGTACTCATTTTAAAAATATTTAACCATTTCATTTTTCAGGTGGAAGATATTCTTAGGACAATGCTAGTTATAATTTTCCTTCCTGTTTTATGCCTAAGGAAAAAAAAAATAAAAGCAAAATGAGTTACTTATGAGGACTATCCTAAACATGATGTTTCATATTTTGTGTTTAGGGGAAAATAGAGTAATGTGATGAGAGAAGCAATAATTTCAAGATTATATGCCTTGGAAATTCAAGTCTATTTTTACTTAGTGTTTGTTGGAACATATCAACGATAAAAGTATAAACTAAAAATAAAACACTTAGGATGATCACATTCATAGTTGAGTTTAAAAGCAATGTATTTTTTCCAAGTACATCTGTTATCTTTGATATTAATTGCTGATAACTGAGTAATTGCAGGACTAAACATTAAAATAGGTAATGTTGTGGGGAATAAGCTTAAGAATTCTCTGAACTTGTACCAATGGGCTAACAAGGCATGAAGAAATAGAAAGCCCCAGGATGAACTCAGAACAAAATTAGGTAAACAGGACAAAGGCCCCCAGTATAGGACAAAGGTATAGGAATAGGAAATCTCAGGATGTAAGCATCCAAGATTAGGTAAACCAGATTAGGTACTCAGGGCAGAAGTGAGCCATCCCCACCCCCACCCCCCAACTAGTACAATAGCAGAAAGCTGCTTTCATATGAAGGAAGGACCAAAATAGGTTACCAGGTAAAAAAGACTTTAGACCACAGCAGAGTGAAGTTGCCCAGATTGGAGCTAATTAGCAAAAGAAAGGTGCTTTGGTGACCCTGAGGTAGCATGTTGTCTTTCTTATCCCCTAGGCAAGTTTAGGTAAACAGAGGTGGGGGCTCACATCTGCTGTAAACAGCCTCCCCCTCCTCCACCACCCACCCCAGGGTTTTGTTTTGTATTGACCCAAACCCTAACATTGAATTTCTTCACAACCCCCTTTCCCTCATGCCCATGAGTGAATGTTCACGATTTCATTGTCTCTTTGTGCACATCCGTCACCATGTTTGTAACCCTTCTGATCCTAATAAAAACCAGAACAAGGACCCTTACTTGGGGCTCTTGTCTCTTCCCAGACATTAGCCTCTCTTGCATTTTAATCCTGAGTCTGCTCTCTTGCTGGATGAGAAACAGCTCGAGACCCAGAGTCTATGACATAATGTTATAATTTATCATTAATCCTAGAGAAAAACTGAAAATGAAAGAGGATACTAAAACAAAAAATAGGGATACATTTGCCATATTAATTAATGGAATGTGGTTTTAACTTTTTAGTTCCTAGATCATTTGGAACTTTATACCTGATCTTCATTTTGTCAAAATTGTTCCCTTATACTGTTTTCCATTATTATTTGTGTATGATTTCGATCATTTGAGAATTATTTTTGGTATTTTCTGTATTATAGTGGATTGCATAAATTTTAGGTACAGTGACTAATTGCTACCAAAACCCTTAGTAAAATGTACATCTTTTGCACCATATTATGAAATGTTTCTTTAAACTTCAGATACACAAATGATAAGCTCCAAAGCAACCTTGAATATGAAAACCAAAGCTGGAGACATCACAATTCCGGACTTCAAGTTACATTGCAAACCTGTAGTGATCAAAGCAATATGGTACTGGCACAAAAGTAGGCACATAGAGTAGAAATCCCAGAAATGAACCCACAACTATATGGTCAGCTAATCTTCAACAAAGTAGGGATGAATATCCAATGAGAAAAAGACAGTCTCTTCAACAAATGGTATTAGGAAAATTGGACAGCAACATGCAAAAGAATGAAACTGGAACACTTTCTTACACCATTCAGTAAAATAAATTCAAAATGGATTAAAGACCCAATGGGAGACCTCCAACCATAAAAATCCTACAGGAGAACACAGGCAGTAACCTCTTTGACATTGGTTGTAGCAACTTTTTTCTAGATATGTCTCCTGAGGCAAGGGAAATAAAAGCAAAAATATACTATGGGCACTTCATCAAAATAAAAAGCTTCTGCACAGTGAAGGAAACAATCAACAAAACTAAAAGGCAACCTATGGACTGGAACAAGATACTTGCAAATGACATATCTGATAAAGGGTTAGTATAAAAAATAAAGGACTTACAAAACTCAACATTCAAAAAATGAATAATCCAGTTAAAAAAAATTGGCAGAAGACATGAATAAGTGTTTTTCCAAAGAAGACATATGGATGATATGGATATTAAGACACATAAAAAGATGCTCAACATCGCTGATCATCAGGGAAATACAAATCAAAACTACAATGAAATACCACCTCATACCTGTCAGAATAGCTAAAATAAAAAACACAAGAAACAACAGGTGCTGGCAAGAATGTGGAGAAAATGGAAGCTTCTTGCACTGTTGGTGAGAATGCAAACTGGCTCAGCCACTCTGGAGAACAGTATGGAGGTCCTTCAAAAAGTTAAAAATAGAGCTACCCTATGATCCAGAAACTGTAGTGTTCGGTATTTACCAAAAGAATATAAAAATACTAATTAGAAGGGATACATGCACTCCAATGTTTATAGAAGCTTTATCTATGATAGCTCAATTACGGAAAGAGCCCAGATGTCCATCAACTGATGAATGGATAAAGAAGATATATACATATAATGGAATATTACTCAGCCATCAAAAATAATGAAATGTTGCCGTTTACAATTATATGGATAGAGCTAGAAAGTATTATTATGTTCAGTGAAATCAGTCAGTCAAAGACAAATACCACATGATTACATTTAAATGTGGAATTTAAGAAACGGAACAAATGAGACAAGGGTAAAAAAGCAGAGAGAGAAGCAAACCAAGAAACAATCTCTTAAGTAAGGTTATCAGAGGGGAGGAGGATGGGGGATGAGTAAAATATGTGATGGAAATTAAGACGTGCACTTGGGATGAGCACCCAATGTTGTATGGAAATGTCGATTTACTGTACTGTGCACCAGAAATTAATATTACACTGTATGCTACCTGATGGGAATTTAAATTGAAACTTTAAAAAGTAACATTAAAAAAACAAAACAAGACAAGAGGCCTCACCAAATGGAGGCAGGAATGGAGATGCCTGGGCTACCAATGGAAATATGCAGACAGCAAGGTTGACCAAGAGGGCTGAGTGATTGAAACTTTCTCAAGGGACAGCAATGCATTAGCTTTACATCAAGTCTGGTGAGGGGAAATCGCTTCCCCCTGGGAGAACGTCCAGGTAAAGCCTTTGTAAGTGTCTAGGGTCAGGCCTGAAAAATCACACATAAGATTTGTTCCTGGAACCAAATTTCTTTTTTTTTTTTTTAAGTTTTTATTTATTTTGAGAGACAGAGAAAGCAGAGGAAAGGCAGGGAGAGAGAGGGAGAGAGAGAATCCAGGCTGTCTGTGCGGAGCTGGATGCAGGGCTTGAACACACAAATCATGAGATCATGACCTGAGCTGAAACCAAGAGTCAGGTGCTTAACCAACTGAGCCACCCAGGTGTCCTCTGGAACCAAATTCCACAATGAGGATATTTTTAAAAATGCAATTTCTTAGCTCTCAAATTCAATAACTGCATGTACACATACACACCATATTGTGTATCTGTATACAAACACTTTTTATATATAAAAGAGAGAAACAGATGACCATATTAGTTTAAGACTAGTTATTACGCTACTTTTGTTGAATACTAGGTAAGACTATTGAAAAATAGAAGTATCACACACACAAACATAAGTGAATGATAACTTTCATAAGTGTAGTTATATGTGATTATTCATTTCATTAATAATGATACAACTCAAAATAGTTTGGAAGGCAAGCTGTAGTGATTGCCTTCAGTATTTGTGTCTCATTTTGGGGAAAATATCCTTCCTCAGTGATAGCCAACTTACTATTTTTTTGATATTCAGAAAAAAATGTATTATAAACCAATTATAATCTGGGTTACTGAATCATTATATGAGCAGTTTTCAAATTTTATCCTACCTCAGATCCTTTCTTCAAAAATGTGAAAAAAAATTTACTACAGGGTCATGTAGTAAATATTGCTTGTTTGTTTTTGTTTTTTGTTTGTTTGTGTTGTTTTTCTTTTTGTCAGCCATGAGGGACTACTTAAACATGCAAAATTCCTTTAAAGTATAAATATTGTCCTAATTTTTAAAAGCACATTTATATTTATCCAGACTGCATTCCACAATAGATCATAGCCCATTGCATAGTAGGAGAGATACAGTTGCTTCAAAAGTGTTGTTTTCGATCAACTTCAGAATCCCGTTAGATTTTGTATCAAACTAGCTCTATGGACGTAAGTCATACACCTGTCTTCTTTTTGCCATTGACCTGTGATTAAGAACAGCCAAATGTTAGTGTAGATAAATAGAATTAGGGGCGTCGTTTATGATCAGGGGACTGTGTAATTAAATGGAATATTATTACTCTTTCATGGGATTTTTTTTAATTGAGATGAAATGCCTATACCCTGTAATACAGCAAGTACACACATGCACAAATACACACACGTTACTTGATTCCAAACATAAACATGGCATATATATCTTTTACTGGATAATTGAGATTATGTTTAAATCGTCGAAGAGTTAAAAAAGAATAAACCAGAATATGTTTCTTATTACACATATGTGTGAGATGGTCCTCACAACATTTCTTTTTTAACTTTTCTTGGGGCAAAATTCTCACAACATAAAATGATCCATTGATGATCTTATTTTATTTTCTTTTATGTTTTACTGTATTTTGTCTTATTTTATTTTACTTTTAAGCTTATTTTGAGAAAGAGAGAGGGCAAGCGGTGTAGGAGCAGAGAGAGAGGGGAGAGAGAGAGAATCCTAAGCACGCTCTGTACTGTCAGGGCAGATCCTGCGGTGGGGCTTGAACTCGCAAACTGGGAACCGTGAGATCGTGACCTGAGCAGACACCAAGAGTCAGATGCTTAGCCAACCGAGCCACTCAGGTGCTCCATCCATTAACCATTTGAAAGTATACCATGTCATGGCATTTAGTACATTCGCCATATTGCACAACCATCACCCCTACCTAGTTCTAAGACATTTTCATCATCCCAAAAGGAAACAAAGCTGTCATTACTCAGTTCCCCTCCCCTCTGCTCCTGGAAACCGTTGGTCTACCTTCTGTTTCTGGGGGTTTACCTCTTCCAAAAGTTTCATGTAAATGGAATCCTACAATATGTGACATTCTGTGGCTTCTCTCGTTAGGCGTGTTTTCAAGGCTCCTTCTCGTGGTAGCCCAGCAGCACTTTATTTCTTTGATGGCTGAATAATATTTAATTGCATGGTTTTACCACCATGGTTTATCCACTCAGCAGCTGATGGACATTTGACTTGATATCACCTCTTGTTGTTGTGATCACTGCTGCTATGAACGTTTTTGTAAAACTGCTTGTTTCAACACCTGTCTTCAATTATTTTAGGCATGTATCTAGGAGTAGAATTATAGGGTCATGTAGTAATTCTGTGTTTAACTCTTACAGGAACTGCCGAGCGGCTTTCTATAGTGACTGCACAATTTTGCATTCTAACCAGCAACGTACAGGGGTCTAGTTTTTCACAACCATGCAGACACTAGTTATTTTCTTTTTTAAAAAAAATGTTTATTTATTTATTTTTAGAGAGAGAGCAAGAAGGGAAGTGCAGAGAGAGGGAGAGAGAGAGAGAATCCCCAGCAAACTCTAAGCTGTCAGCGTGGAGCCGGAGGGGGGGCTCCAACTCACGAACAGCAAGATCACGACTTGAGCTGAAACCAAGCGTTGGAGGCTTAACTGACGGAGCCACGTAGGTGCCCCTACACTAGCTATTTTCTGATTTTTATTTGCACTTTCTGAATGACTAATGATGTCGAACATCTTTTCTTGTGCTTGTTGGCTGTTAGTAAATCTTCCTCAGAAAAGTCTATTCTAACCTTTTTTTTTTAATTTGGATCGTTTGCTTTTTTGTTGTTGAGTTGTCAGAATTCTTTATATATTTTATATATTAAACCCTTATCAGATATAGGATTTACAAATATTTTCTCCCATTCTGTAGATTGTTTCTTTCATTTTCTTGATAGTGTCTTTTAATATAAAAAATTTTAAAAATTTTGATGAAGTCCAATTCATCTAATATTTCCCTTTGTTGCCATGCACTTAATGTTATTTCTAGCACTAAATATGAGTAAATATATATGAACTCTCATGTCTTCCATTCCCATGGACACCCCTAGTGTCATGTTCATACCGTGTGACTGACTGGTCCAATTATGTACATGTTACTCAATCTGGTTCGATGAGTGCCTTCCATGGGACTCTTGATTTGAGTTTGAGTATGTCAGAAATTCTCAGTGATAGTGCCAGAGGTATACAACATAAAATTATTATCGTGTTGGTAGCCATATATCCTGCCCCATGGAGAAAAGCTATAGCTAGCGAGAATCACAAGAATATGAGAAGAGAATCAGAGACAAGTCCCTGATTATTAAGGCCTTGGGCTACAGTGGTCTCTGTCCCTCAACTTTTTTTCAATGAAATTGTTTATTACTAAGGAAAATTCCTAAAGAAATTCGTAATCCTTTATTTTTTAAGCTAAGTAAATTTCAGGTTTCTTTCCATGCATGCAAATGAGTCTAACTAATACATGGCTAATTTGAGCTACATAGAGCATTAAAATGGAAAGTGATGCTTAATCAACTAAATTACCACAGCATTGATTTTATTTATCCTGTAAGTTAAATAATTAGACTCACTTCCTTGTCTCCTCAAGGAGTGCCACTCCCTCATCACTCTGAATTTTGCTTATTCAATATCATCTTCTTTTTTTCCCTTAAATTCAACTTCTGGTTCTGAACTTGCTCTGAAGTTATATCTTAACCCTTAAGAATCACTTATCCCAAATATTCATAGGTTCTCTCTTTTCCTTAATTACTTAAACATAGCCCATATTTTCCATTATATAAATATGTACATGGTCCTAATCAGTGTTAACTTTCAGTAAATAATAACATATTGAAATTAGGTTACGAAAGCAAGAATTTCTGTATCAAAAGAACAAGAAAATGTTATTGGCTTCCAAAGCCAAGAAATACAATCAAATAACATAAAGGCATCAGGAGAGATTATGCCGTCTTTTCACACAAAGTCAGCATTCACTCCCATTCCCCCGTCTCTCTATGCACCTTCACTATTGTGCTTTTCTCTGCATTAGAGTGAGACTTGCTCCCTTTCAAATTCTCTGATGGTCAAAATCTATCTCCATTATCTGTAACAGTATAATAATACCTCAAAACTTGAATGCTAAAAACTGTGCACTTTTATCATCTCAGTTTCCACGAGTCTTGAATCCAGACATGGCTTAACCGAGTCTTCTGTTTCAGGTCTCTCACCAGCGGATAATCAACGGATGGGGTGGAGGTGGGGATTGCATCTGAAAGCCCAAATGGGGAATAAACAACTCTTAAATTCACCCATGTGTCTGTTGGCAGGTTTTATTTCTTCAAGAAGTATTAGACTGAAGGCATCAGCTGCTTCTTGGCTGCCAGATAGCGGCCACCTTCAGTTGCTGCTCATACGGGCATCTTGTTTCAACAGGCAACTTGCTTCAACAGGATCAATAAAAGCAGTCCGTTAACACACTCATCTTCTTCTTTTCTAAACATGGAAGTAATCATATGCTATTAGTTAGAAGCAAGTCATTAGATTCAGCCCATAAGGGGAGTGGTAATTATGCAAAGGCATGAATAGGAGGCAGGAATCACTGGACTATCTCAGGAGACTATTTCCACAGTATCATTACTGTTGTGTATAGTCAATGTTTGTTCATTAAATCAACTCATATTCACTGAGTCCTTACACTATCGCAAATAATGTGTTAAGGCTTAGGGGATCAAGAGTGAATTTTACATATATATTCTCTAGCCCTCATTAAAAACAAAACAAAACAAAAACTTCTGAAAGTTAAAAATAAACTCTTCCCTTTTCTTATTGTTCCTGCAGATAAATAATGATTATTGTCTGAAACCCAGATCACTGACCCTGCGCTTTCCTTCCTAGAGATGTTTCTTACTCATATTACCTGAAAATTGATATCCCAAAGTGATGGTGGTGGGTTTTCTCACAACCCACAAACCCTGGTGGCAGAATTGAGGAACAGGGAGATGGTGTTGTGAAGTATTAAAGAAACTACTTTCACTGCTTCTCCCCAAGAAGTTTGCTTCTCTGTGCTCCCTCAATGACCTCTAAGTTTATCTCTCCTTCAGGAATATTCCTCCTGGAAACTATTCACTGTAATCTTGAAGCCTAGTTTATATGTGCAATGCTACCTTTTTTTTTTAATAAAAAAAAAGAAATAAAATTATTTACTATAAGAAATACACGTTTAGTGCTTGCCTTCATGTGTTTCTTGTCTGGAAATAACACTTCCCAAGATAGAAATGATGAAAAAAATTCAAATAAGATCTATACATAAGCATTAAAGAAACTCACACAGAAATATGTAGGAAGAATGGAAGCTTCTTTAGGAATGTGGATAATAATTAGAGCCCTCAAGATTCTTCGAAGACTCAAGAGAGAAACTATCAAGGGAAGGAAATGAAAAAGTGTTCTTTACAAGTTCAACAGCATGTTCAAAAGCCAGGAAGCAAGACTTAGAATGACAAGATCTGTGTGGCTGAAGCAGGGTAGCCAGACAGGAACTGAGGCTGGAGACATTGACCAGCTGGGCTTATAAGGGCCCCGTAAGCTCTCGTAAGAAGTATAGACTTTTTCTAGGTAACTTTGAGTGGTATTAAACAGAAAAGTCACACGTACCATTTTTTGTTTTAAGAAGATTAATCTTTTATAGCTTAGCTTTTATAGCACAGCATGATTTATGTCAGGCTTTCTCAAAACTATACATCATCTCGCCTGAACTCAATCTGTACACTGCTTAACCCATTATCACGTGCAGAGAGTTTTTAAAGCTATTTTCAAACACTTCCTTTCCACCACTTCCAGTGCCACTGCATTACATTCTAATATCTACAAGTTATATTCACAGACGTAATTAAAAGTATGAAAACCGTTAATGTACTTAACACGTGCTTATGTTCATCTCTTTTACATGGAGTTTACCTTGTGCAGAAACTGCGTGATTGTGATTTGGCTTAGAGATTTTTCTGTTTCATTACTGAACCACTTCAAAAATCTGCTCTTAAAATATGACTTGCCATCATTTTATGGACTAAATGGAATGAGTTGATCTCGGTACCCCTGCTTTAAGTGCTCTCATCACAACCAAGCGATGTGATTGAGGTAATTGACTCCCTAGAGATGAGTGTCTTGCAATGAGTTATTTAGTCTACTGTCATACTCCCACAAAACTCGGATGGTGTCTTATTAACAGAGCAAAGTGCAGAACATGTTTCACTGCAATACAGTTGTTATATCTAATCTTAAATTGTAGGAGTCACTCTATGTTTAGCTTGAAATAAAGGATGTTTTGTTGTTGATTCTACAAGCTGTGAACCTTGAAATGCTAGGATCATTCAGACTTATACGCTTATTGTTCTGAAATAAGCATACCTCAGAAAAATAAAATATATCTTTGATTAGCTTTTTGTAGTGTTTTCTGACAAGTAGCTATCATTAACCATTAGAGTGTATGACTTATGACAATACTGCTCGTATTTTATAAGCTTTGTTTCGACCTCATTTCAATTACCAATATCCCAAAAATGGTCCTCAGAGGAACATGAATCAGCTCCCTCTTATTAACTTTTTAAAAGAAATATAGCTGACACACATGTTACATTAGTTTTAGGCGTGCCACGTAGTAATTGGGCAAGGCTATATGTTATGTTGTGCTCACCACAAGTGTAGCTACTGTCTGTTACCATATAACTTTATTACAGTATCACTCAATATATTCCCTACGCTGTACCTTTTATCTCCATGGCTTATTTATTTCATACCTGGACCCCTGTACCTCTCACTCTCCTTCGACTATTTCACCCAATCCTCCTTATTAATTTTTTAGTATAATTATTCTTAACAGTTTTTTGTTCTGTTAGTGGGACTGATGAAAATATTCATGACTTATAAAGTAAACAGTGGCCAAGAGGACTGAGCTTATGTATTTATTTTTGAGAAAGAGACAGAATGCAAGTGGTTAGGGGCAGAGAGAGAGGGAGACACAGGATCTGAAGCAGGCTCCAGGCTCCGAGCTGTCAGCACAGAGCCCGACGCGGGGCTGGAAATCGCGAGCTCTGAGATCATGACCTGAGCTGGAGTCGGACACTCAACCCACTGAGCCACCCGGGCGCCCCAGTGAGGACTGAGTTTAAAGGACCCTGGGCTGAATTCCAGTTTTCATGCCTATTAATTATTATTTTTAAATCTATTTATTTATTTTGAGGGGTGGAGAGGGACAGAGAGAGGGAGAAAGAATCCCAAGCAGGCTGCAGGCTGTCAGTGGAACCCAATGCAGGGCTCGACCCTGTAAACCATGAGATTGTGGCAAGAGCCAAAAGCAAGAGGGCTCTCAACTCACTGAGCTACCCAGGTGCCCCATGCCTATTAATTATTTTGATAAGATGTTCAATATTGCATCACTTCATCTTAAATAAAACCTTTAGTAAAAGTCACAATTCAACTAGATTGTGATTAAAATTAGTCATACTATTTGAACTGCCTACCATTAAGATCAACTCCAAGGACCTGGATAAAAACGAAACAAAACAAAACAAAGGAGCTTGTATCAGTTACTCTTTTACAAGTTTCCTTACGTTTTCTAACTCTTCTCATGAAGTCACAAATGTTTTTTTCATATCATATGTGTGCAGTTAGTATTTTAAGGAAAGTGACCAAGAAGAATGGGCTGATGATACCAATAGTAATGGGTGAGCCTATGATATTAATAATAATGATACAAATAGCCATTAAAATCATCAGAGAGTTTAATGCTATGTAAACTACAGTTAATCCTGGGATTATATATAACACATCATAACCTATTTCTTTTTCATGCAGCAAATCTGTCACTCAATTTTCATTAAGAATGAAAGGGGAACCCTCTTACACTGTTGGTGGGAATGCAAACGGGTACAGCAATTCTGGGGAACAGTATGGAGATTCCTCAAAAAGTTAAAAATAGAACTACCCTATGATACAGCAATTGCACTATTAGGTATTTACCCAAATGACATAAAAATATAGATTTCAAGGGATACATTCACCTTCTTGATGTTTACAGCAGCATTATCAAGCATCGTTAACAATGGCCAAACTATGGAGAGAGACCAAATGATCACATGTCCACTGACTAATGAATGGAAAAAGATGTATTGTATTTTATATATATATATATTATATACTTAATAATATATATATTATATTGTATATGTATATGTATACATAGTACATATGTATTGTATATTATAGATAGATAGATAGATAGATATAATGGAATATCACTCAGCCATCAGAAATAATAAAATCTTGCCATTTTCAACAAGGTGGATGGAGCTAGAGTGTATTATGCTAAGCAAAATACGTCAGAGAAAGACATATGCCATATCATTTCACTCATATGTGGGATTTAAGAAACAAAACAGATAAACATAGGGGGGTGTGGGGGAGAGAGAGGGAAATTCCTGTAGGAGACTCTTAGAGATTAGAGAACAAACAGGGTTGATGGAAGAAAGTGGGTGGGAGATGGGCTAGATGGGTGATGGGTATTAAGGAAGGCACTTGTTATGATGAGCACCAGTGTTGTGTGTAAGTGATACTATTCCTGAAACTAATATCGCACTGTATGTTAACTAACTAGAATTTAAATATAAATTTGAAAAGAAAAGAGTGATAGTAGATAAGCTGTAGAATCAATCTCCCATTTGATTATAAATGTTTCTTAAAAGAAATGGCATTTTTCTAGGGTCCAAGATAGCTTTTACAATTCAACTTAGGGTATTATCGTGCTGAAAGAAAGAGAAGAATGTTAAGCCCGTGGGTTTACGTGATTTAAGCAGACGTTCCCTTTAAATGCAACAGATTTATTTTATCTTCTTATAACCACACGTAAACGGAACATTCATGTTGTAGCTCATGATAACTGCATGGCAGGAAGTAAAGCACAAGAGCATGTATGGCCTGTGGTTAGTGGAGAACACCGACAAACCAAAAATTAAATTCAGCCCAGATACTTGTCAAACTTTAGAGAAGAAAACTTCCTGTCAGTAGGCCTCAGTACTTTTATACATTTAAAGAAAAAAAGATGATCTTTTGGTCACGTTTCAAATCCATTTCTTTTGAACTGTAAAAGTAGCATCCCTGTGGTTTCCATGTATCTTGGCCACAAAAGATTCTATGCAGAAGATGTTTTTAAATATTGTTAGGATTATAAATATGCACCTATAAAGACATTTATAACCTCTTTTAGATTTTTCAGAGAGGTCAAGCTCATTAATTATGTTAATTTTATCTGTTATTACAGATTTCTCCCATATTTCTTGTTCTTTCCTGATTTTAATTCTTGTATATTTGCTTTTTTATACATTAGAAACTTGTATTTTCTTTGAATGCTAATTGTATTTCTTTTATTATTCTTTGTTTTTTTATTATAACATATTTAAGATAAAAAAGGATGAGTAATAAAGTATTTCATGTGACATTGAAAGCTTTCATCAAACCCTCTTAAATTATATTCTCTCTCATTATCCTCAAAAATTAATCGAAATTGTGTGCTGAGGTTATATTATCTTTATGCATATCTTTGTTATTTTCTAATTACATATTACTATTAAATGTTAAATAACACCATTCTGTGCATTTTATTTTTATTATTATTTTTTTTAAAGTTCATTTATTTTGAGAGAGAGTGAGCACACACGAGCAGGGGTGGGGCAGAAAGAAAGGGAGAGAGAGAGAATCCCAAGCAGGCTCCATGCTGTCAGCATAGAGCCCGACATGGGGCTTGATCTTACAAACTGTGAGATCATGACCTGAGCTGAAATCAAGGCTCTGATGACCAACCGAGCCACTCAGATGCCTCACCACTGTGTACATTTTATTTTATTTTATTTTATATATTTTATTTTATTTTTTCAGTGTTCAGTAAAATTTTATTTTCTCCCTTCAACCATAATAATATGACATCCAAATTTTGTTTTCACCAGAGAGTCTGTAAACACAGGCTTTATGCAGCCCCATTACCAGCAATGCAAATGCTGCTTCTTGAAATGGTTCCACCACGGAACCTCTGGTCATGCAGTCCAAGTCACCCCCTTGCCTGGCTTTGTCTTCACTATACCATGAAACTACTTCACTAAATTGCATTCCAGACTTTAACTTTTCCATGGCTTCCATGCTTTTCCCATAGTTTTCACACAGAATGTGTCTGACCTTTACTGCATTGCCACCACCTTTGTGACCCTGAGTCTCCTTGCCAGGACTGTCACCTGATGGTTGCTCCCCCTTTCTCCCTTTTCCCTGAGCCTCTTTTTCCCTTAGGTGGCATCTTCAAAACTTGAGGCTCAACTCTCAATTCTTTTGATTCTCATACCTACATTTTAAACTATAAATTCATAAGGCATTGTATATCTCATTTTGAAATTTACATTTTCATTTGCAATGCTTTACGCTTCTCTGGTCCTATTTAACAATTCTCCTGTGTTAACCTGTATTTGTTTTCCATCATTATTATGTAAAATGTTGAAGTGTTTGTTGGTGATGTTACTTTGTGCCTATAGGCAAGTGGTTTTCAAGGTACATATCTAGGATTGCCTTAGTTTGTTGCAAAGTCAGTGATACATTGAAGAGCATATCTGTATTAATTTATCTGTTCTTTGAAATGTGCTTTTATTGGAATATTGTTCAGGGGTTATCCAGTAATGTAAATACCAAAATGTATTCCCTTTAATGTTTGATGACATATGGTCATAGATTTGTCTCTGATCATAGGTTCCTTTATTCTAGTAGTTCCACAGGAAGTTGAAGTAATATTCTCAATTTTGTTTTCTCTGAATCATGGATAATTATTATTTCATTTACTATTTTTCCATTATAGTTTTGCTTTAATTTAGGCTATTGTTATGACTTTCTGCTTTTGTTTCTGGGAAGATAGCTATTATTGCACTCAAACAAAAGTTTTTCTTAAAATACATTTTTGTGGGGTGCCTGGGTGGCTCAGCCAGTTCAGCATCTGACTTCAACTCCAGTCATGATCTCACAATTTGGGAGTTCGAGCCCCACATTCGGCTCTGTGCTGACAGCTCAGAGCCTGGAGCCTGCTTCGGGTTCTGTGTCTCCCTCTCTCTCTGCCCCTAACCACTTGCATTCTGTCTCTGTCTTTCTCAAAAATAAATAAATAAGCTCAGTCCTTACTTGGGAATGTAGACATTTCTATTTTCAACTGTATATGACTTCTTAAAGAATAACAGTAAAAACTACATTCTCTCAAGAACTAGAATTCTTCTTTTTATTTTATTTTATTTAGTTTTAGATTTTTATTTATTTATTTTGAGACAGAGAGTGTGAGCAAGGGAGGGGCAGAGAGAGAGGGAGAGAGAGAACCCCAAGTAGGGTCCTCGCTGTCAGTACAGAGTGCAGCGTGGGGCTTGAACCCACGAACTGTGAGATTGCAACCTGAGTCAAAACCAAGAGTCAGACAGTTAACCAGCTGGGTCACCCAAGGGTCCTTCTATTCTATTTTAAACATAATTGTCTCTCTAGTTTTAAGAGATTTTTAGATTACATCGGAGTGGCAGTTTCGTGTCTGAATTCTCTGAAAAACTGATGTCTGATAATGGGGCAGTATCCTGAGTACAAGGAGTATCTTAGATTTTATTTTCTGTTTCTGTGAATTTCAGTCCTGTTGCCTTAATACAACAAACTATTGTTATTTTTCTTTTCCCTTTTTCACTCATACAAAGTCCACTGAAGGCATGGAAAACTCTCTAGGCAACTATCTGGTACAGGGCAACTTCGAATACAAACTTAGAACAGTTGCATCATGCCATAGGTGCGTAATCACATGAGGACTTTCACAGACAGCACGCATGCACAAACATACATCCACATGCACACATGCTAGAGAATCTTATGTCAACAATTTAGTTACTCAAACTGGAAGTAATACATGTTGCTCGCACTCACATTTGTGTGTCTAAAGCAATGTCTAAGGCAAAGTACTTGACCCCTGGCGAACACGGGAAGGTCGGCGTGTAAATCTTCCTTGAGCCTGGGAGAAGAGAAGAACTGAATGTAGATGAGCTTTAGTGTGACTGCTACCCTGGGCATGCTGGGTAATCAGGCACATGGTTAAAAATAAAGGCCTGACACTCATTTGCGGTCAAGGTACCATTCATCTAAGAGTGTAACTGTAACATTCTGAAACATCATGGCCTTTCGTGGTTGTATCACAGCATAATTGTAAGAAGTTCAAATAGTAAAATACTGAAGAACTGATCTTGTTCCCTTTCCATAAATAAGAAACAGTAGCCTCAGAGTGAGTAGATAAATTTACGATGTTCATGTGCTAATAATTTATCTTACTGAGATTAGTACCCACTTCAGTTTGGCTCCAAAGTCAATGGTTTTCCCATGATGCTGCTGTTTTCCAAGAGTGACAAGAGCTGACACAATGTCTTTCATGTTACTAATGAGGAAATTGAAGACACAAGTCATTAAAAGAGGTGTCCCGGGACTTACTATTAGGTAGTACAAGAGTCACAAGGAGAATTAAGGTTTTCTGAAACACTGTCCTGAGGATAAAAAGAAAGAGGATAAATAATTTGCTTTTTGGCACAGAACTTTGGAGGAAATCAGCATTCCAAACATAGGATGTGATGATTAGGAGTCACAAATAATCCTTAGGGCCACAAATGTAGACATCTGTAAGGGCTAAAAGGAGGAATGAGAATTTGACCTGTAACCTCCTGAGAAAGTGTGAGGCAGGGAGTGGGGGGTGTCTTGTTTTCGGATAGATCGATCCTGAGTGTGCTGACCCCAAAGTAAAAAAATAGTTGAGAAAATTATCCAATAGTTGAGAAAATTATGTGAGTGAAGAATTAGAGATAATGAGGCCCCCGAGAAGGCAGGAAAGAGTGAGAATAAGAACATCCTTGGGGCGCCTGGGTGGCGCAGTCGGTTAAGTGCCTGACTTCAGCCAGGTCACGATCTCACGGTCCGTGAGTTCGAGCCCCGCGTCAGGCTCTGGGCTGATGGCTCGGAGCCGGGAGCCTGTTTCCGATTCTGTGTCTCCCTCTCTCTCTGCCCCTCCCCCGTTCATGCTCTGTCTCTCTCTGTCCCAAAAATAAATAAATGTTGAAAAAAAAAAAATTTAAAAAAAAAAGAACATCCAAGGAGATTTTAATGCTCACTATTTTTTGTAAAATATTGGAGAGAATAATTAGCAATATTATACATTCTTCAGTGAAAAATACTTGGGAGTAATTTAATGTATATTTAGGGGTAACAGGTTGCCCATACTTTTACTATTGGTTTCAGTGATTCATAACAGGGAAAGGAAGAACTCAAAACTATAATAATAATAATAATAATAATAATAAATAGTTGATGTCTGTATATATAAAGATGCAGTGGCTTATTTTCCATATATAATCCTTGGTGTGAAAAGCTGTTAAATTTTACCCACAAATACTTAAACAGCTTCTCAAATCTGAAACAAATATATTTACCATATTTGTCTTGTTGACACAAGTATATAATTTGCTTTGTTTTGTTTGTTTTATCGCTTTGTTTGCTCTTAAGATGAATATGAATGCCAGAATTTAAAAAGTAATGTAAATAATATGAACCATGTTGGACCCCAAGTTTATCAACAAAAACTGTAGTCTATATTAAAAAAATAAGCTGTTAATTTATTCTTGGGTTGGCATTTATTAGTTAAGTGAAGTTACTTAAAAAACACACTCTCCCATATGGATTTCATCATATAATTGAGCTAGATCACTAACAGTTGGCCATTTTTTCAGGCTATGAGACATGTATCTGGGAATCTTTGCCTAGAAAAACTCATGCTAAGACTGACAAAAAACAACAGTTTTTATATCCCAGCAAATGTTTTGTCTTATGATAGAAACAAAACAAATACAGCTAGTATTTTACCATGAAAAGTCTGTGAAGTTTTGAGTATTTACCTTATTTGCATTATTGAGCGATAAAAATGAAGTTTAAAAGTGACATTTAGTGACACTGCACATTTTTTTTCAATATATGAAATTTATTGTCAAATTGGTTTCCATACAACACCCAGTGCTCATCCCGAAAGGTGCCCTCCTCAATACCCATCACCCACCCTCCCCTCCCTCCCACCCCCCATCAACCCTCAGTTTGTTCTCAGTTTTTAACAGTCTCTTATGCTTTGGCTCTCTCCCACTCTAACCTCTTTTTTTTTCCTTCCCCTCCCCATGGGTTTCTGTTAAGTTTCTCAGGGTCCACATAAGAGGTGACACTGCACATTTAAATGCAGAAATACGGTGAGGTGTTTTAGTCTCATTTGGCTGTCTTCAAATTACATGCACCACGAAAAGCTGGGGTTCGTTTCTCAATTTCAGAAATTAGCCCACTGAAAGGTCAGATGGAAAAGCAAAAAGTGTAATGAAAATGTATTGACATCCAGGTGTAGGCATGATCCAATACAATGTTTCAAATCTTACGTTACTGTGTAGACTTGAAAAATCATCTCACTCTCTACATGGATAATTTCTTTTTGAGAATGACAAAGGATACTTAACAGGCTATAGCTGTTCATAATAATAACATAATACAAGTATTACTTATACGTGCAGCCTATTTCTGTTTCTAAACTACTGTCACAGGTTTTTCTTGACTTATCTATGCTATGTAAAGATGTAAACCATTTGTAATCTGTCTCCCTGTTACTGGAGTATTGGTGACCCTCTACCTGCCTAAATTCTTTGGGCTCATGGCTTCTTCTCTCACAAGTTTCTCTCTCTTTTGATTCCCTCACCATTCTGTATTTGCACCTTTGCCCTAGCTAATTCCTCTTTTGCAGAAATGAAGCCTTGTTTCCCTTTTTTTTTCTTTAATCCCATCTTAAAAACTGGGCTTCTTATCCCCATGATGGACATAGCATAACGTGTAGATCTAGCTGTCACATCACTATGCTGTACATCTGAAACTCATGTAACATTGGGTGACAACTCTTCTTCAATTTTTAAAATACGAGCTTCCTTAAAATCCTTGTCTTCTCCATTGGTGTCAAACTTCAGAATGTAGTCTCTATGTTGCAGTCCTCAATCCCTCACTTCTCTTTACCTTCTCTGCTGTGATAATCTGGCGTTTCCCCACTGCTTCTCTTAGCTTGCTGTTAACCTCTTAATCTGGACTATGCTTACACCCTCCTTGTTTCATCTAAAGAACACGTATGGCTTCTGACTGCTGTGTGTTGAATTGTGCCCTCCCCACTCAATTCATATGTTGAAGTCCTACCCCCCTAGTAGCTTGGAATGTGACAATAGTTGCAAACAGAGTAACTGCAGATCAAAGTAGGTAAAGTGAGGCCATAGTCGAGTAGCCTGGGCCCCTGATCCAATATGACAGATGTCCGTATAAAAAGGGGAAATGTGGACACGGACACATGTAACAGGAAGAAACTTAGAAGAGACAAGGGAGAAGATGGCCGTCTATAAGCCAAGGAGGCTTCCTCCTTCATGGCCTTCAGAAGGAACCAACCCCCTGAACAGGATGGGATATCTTGATCTTGGACTTTGAACCTCCAGAACTGTGTGATAATAAACTTCTGGTGTTTAAATCACTCAAATTTGTAGTACTTTTTTTTTTTTACAGTAGTTCTAGAAAACTAATACACTGCGGTTACCTGATTTTTGCCACTAATACACTGTACCTGACTTTGTCTGAAAATCTTACCACTTCTTGATTTCCTCCTTTCATTTCATTCTATCACAGTTTTCCTTCCACCTCTTCTTTCGCCAAATGCTGAAACATTCGAGTTTAGCAGGGACCTCACTCATTGCTATGATTCAAAAATATGAGCTCCAAACTCTATTTTCACCATATCTGTCCCCTGAATTATAAATCTGTGTAGATAAGTGCCTAATGGATATGCTCATGTAATAGTTCCATGGGCATTTTACATTCCAAACCAGCTGAATGTCTTGTCTCTCTGGGTTCCTGACCCTTGGTCCTTACTGCGTTGATTGACCTCACCGTCAAAGGAGCTGACCATATCAAATGCCTGGGTACCTCCTTTTACTCCCTTCCCCCTTTGCTATAGCCAGTTAATCACCAAGTTCTTTTGGTTTTTTTTAAGATTATTTTTTGAAAGAGAGAGAGAGACAGAACATGAGTGGGGGAAGGGCAGAGAGAGACACAGAATTCAAAGCAGGCTCCAGTTTCCGAGCTATCAGCACAAAGCGTGATGCGGGGCTCAAACTCAGGAACCATGAGATCATGACCTGAGCAGAAGTCAGACGCTTAACGGACTGAGCCACCCAGGCGCCCCATTAAACCACCAGGTTCTTGATTCGGCTTCTTCCTATTACTGCTTCCAATACTTTATGGAAGGATATCATCACCATTCACCTGGAAAACTACTACATCTTCCCAATTGATCAGTCCATAACCAGCAGGAG
Source organism: Prionailurus viverrinus (assembly GCF_022837055.1). NCBI lineage: Eukaryota > Metazoa > Chordata > Mammalia > Carnivora > Felidae > Prionailurus > Prionailurus viverrinus. The sequence goes on along the minus strand of NC_062569.1, from coordinate 138,785,068 downwards.
CTTTTCTAATTCATCCTCTTCACCGTACCCATATACGTTTTTTCTCCAAACTGTTAACATTTTGTTAGATTCATTTAACCATTCTCCCTCCCTCCCTTTCTCCCTCTCCCTTTCTCTTTCCTCTTCTTTTCTCCCTCTCCTCTCCCTTTCTCCCTCTCCATCTACATCATTCGTATCATTTGTTATGAAATCTTTTAGAGTACAGACACCTGAGTAGATCAGTCGGTTAAGGGTCCGACTTCATCTCAGGTCATGTTCTCACAGCTCCTGAGTTCGAACCCCACATCGGGCTCTGTGTGGCAGCTCTGAGCCTAGATCCTACTTTGGATTCTGTGTCTGCTTCTCTCTCTCTCTCTCCCTCTCTCTCTCTCTCTCTCTCTCTCTCTCTCTGTCAAAAATAAACAAACATTAAAGAAAAAAAGAAAACTTTTAGGGTATATTGCATATCATGAACAATGACCCCTAAGTGTTTCCACTTACATTTATGAAGAATAAAAGTATTTCTTATGTAACTATAATTTTAATATTCAAGAAAATATATTTGATTTAACATTAACATTTCATTATCTACAGTCACATTTTTTAAATATTTATTTATTTCTGAGAGAGAGAGAGAGAGAGAGAGAGAGAGAGAGACTGTGAGCAGGGGAGGGGCAGAGAGAGGGGCGACACAGAATCCAAACCAGGCTCCAGGCTCTGAGCCTGACACGTGGGCTCAAACTCAGAAACCACTAGATCATGACCTGACACGAAGTCGGATGCTTAACCGAGCGAGCCACCTAGGTGCCCCTACACTCACATTTTTAATATATCACTTGGCTCAGTAACATCCTTCAAAGTAATTATTTTTCCCAGTATGTGTTCATGTCTAGAATCTTTCATTGCATTTACTTGTCATTCCCTTTCATCTCTTTTAATCTGGACTTTTCCAACAACTTTTCTTTGTCTCTCATATAGTTGACCAAAAAAGAAAAAAAATACAAACAGCTTATTTATTTTTTTCTTAATTTTTGGATTCTCTGATGATTAAGTTGAAGCTTTTAACTTCTAGATGAAACACCATGGAAGTGGTACTGTGCTGTATCCAGGGTAACATATCTAGAGGCACCTGATTCAGTTAATCTGATTTGTCAAGTTAACGATTTTCATCTTGTAGTTAAAGTGTCGAGCAGTTACTGTAGTTACTGTGTTTTTATTTTCATTTTTTGCATTCAATAAGCAATATTAGAGGAGATACTCGAGATAATGTTAATATTCTCTTATTCAATAAACTTTGACTTTCTAGAAGGAACATTCATCGAGTGTCCTTACCTGAATCATATTTTACTCATATATCACTCTTATCATGAAGTTCGAGCATCTTAAATGGCATACAAGACCCTCAATGATTTGGTTCCTATTTAGTTTGTCTGTTCATTCTCTTGCCATCTTTCCTTTTTTGTATCTGCTCATGTTGTTTTGGAGACATGGGCTATATTTTGCTTACTACTGTAAGATATTTATTACTTTGGCTTACATATGTGTTTCTGTGTTTTTATGTGAAATATCCCCGTCTACAGTTGCTATTCCTTCATCAAAAACCACAAGGGGCATTTATAAGACTTCTGAAACCTTTTTTAGTTTGTAGAGTCATTCAATATACTTACTGAGAAGAAATGTGTTGGTAACACCATTGTCTCATTTACTTACGCACTGGTTATCTGTATTCTGGATTAAAACATGAAATGTTAACGGCAGAGTATTTTCCACCTTCCATCAAAGAGTCTTTCACACTCAGCTTTGCTTCCTCAATGCCTGGTGTGTGTTCAAGGAATGAACATTTAATTTAATAACATAATATTAAAATATAATTAAAACTATAAATATGCAGGAACAAAATAGGGTAATATATCACCAGGCCCATAAAAATGAACCATTGGATGGCATCCTATATTATCTGGGCCACTAACTTGTCCCATTAACAAAAATAATAGAGAGTTGATTACTAATTTGACTTCACAATATTTAGTGTTACCTGTTATTTCCCATCTATCCCTGATATAAGTTGCTGCAATCTTTACTTGTTTGTATTTGCTATTGAATCTCTATTTTAGTTAAAATTTTAATCCTTTATAAACATTAGAGGAGAATTTTAAATGAAGTACTTTAATATACAAACAAACAATATTGAAGGAAAATAGAGCATTTAGTTAGTTGAACTTTCTCACTTTGTTCACATACAAACAAAAAATGAGAAAAAATATTTCTAGGCATAAAACATTTGCAGCTGTTTTCTCCGACAAAAAAATTGTACAAAAAAATCAGGACAGACCAGCTCAGTGCTTCCATTTCTTATCAGATGTTCAGATAGTTTGGGGTGCTGAGGGCACATAGAGAAAAAGCCAATATAGAGTTTGAAAAGCAATTTGAACTTGTTCTGAAGCCATAGCTTGCAATCTGAAGTGTTTTAGTTGATAACCATTTTATATTCCGTCTTGCTCATATCTTTCACTGTCACTATTGCTGACAGTTTTGAGTTGTTTAGGAAAAAAATATTCTCTATCAAGATTCAGTTTCTCTACATTTAGCGAGAAACATTTTACATTTAGCATTTATTCAGAATTTATTACTCAAATAAGGTATCTCCTACTTAGAGGATATATATACGTAGGCAGGTAGGTAGATAGAGATAAATAGATGGATAGAGAAATAAGAAGATAACTCTGCTTCTTATTGGGGAAGCTACATTTATAATGCACACTGTGTTACTGAACTGAAACACTACTAAATGTCTCCACATCGAAAATCTCTTGAAGAATTCAGCGTGAGGTTATAAGATCCTGACTCATAGGTTCACAAAAGAGAGAGAAAAATAAAGCAACCTAAATATTTGTATCTTGATGAAACCATCCCTCAATACATTTACTGTGTCCCTTTTATATGCAGAACATTGAAGAGGTATAAAAACTACTTTCTGTAATGGTTTTAGGGTAAAATTACATATGCCTTTCTGTTTTTAATGTGGATATCAGAAAGCATTTCTGGTACCCATTAAAAAATTGTTTGACGTTGTGTCCTAAATATGCGAAATATTTTCATTCTGTAAGAATTTACTAAGTTTTGGGGCGCCTTGGTGGCTCAGTCGGTTAAGCGTCTGACTTCAGCTCAGGTCATGATCTCACGGTTCGTGGGTTCGAGCCCCACATCAGGCTCTGTGCTAACAGCTCAGAGCCTGGAGCCTGTTTCAGATTCTGTGTCTCCCTCTCTCTCTGACCCTCCCCCGTTCATGCTCTGTCTCTCTCTGTCTCAAAAATAAATAAACGTTAAAAAAAATTAAAAAAAGAATTTGCTAAGATTTTACTTAAAGAAATGCAGCTAATTAATGACCACTTTCCTCTCTCTCTCACTTTCCCCATGGTGGCCTGTGTGTGTGTGTGTGTGTGTGTGTGTGTATGCATGTGTTGTGTGCATGTCTCATTATGGAAAAACAGGAATAGGCATGTTTTCCACTCTTTGTTGAATGAAGCATATTTAGAACCTAGTCTACCAGTCCAGGCTCCAGGAGGCAACGTTATAAAAGAAAAACAGTGATCAAAGAGCCAAACTCCCAGGAAGTCTTATTGGATGCTTCTGCTTCTATTTCAAGAGGTCTGCAGTTACAGCTGCTGCAAGCCGCCTCCCTGCAAACAACCATCAACCCATGAGAAATCTCACAAATAGGGAGCACGGTTCCAACCCAGAACAAATAATTTCTCCAGAATAAGTGAACATAACCTGACTTCCTGTTGCTGTTTATGCTCAGTTGGAAAACACAGAACTTTGTATTTCTATGCTTATAATTAGGAAATGGACCCTGTCTACACCCTGTTCTTTCCGTTTTCGGGAATATATCATCCACACTTAGATTTGCGTCCTAGTGATCTTGTTTTTTCTACATCTAAGTCTCTCTCTTAATATTCTCAGGTTTCTAACCAGGATTCCTACACTGTACTCTTTTGACTGTTGGCCCATCATGTTTATTTCAAGTTCTCTTAATTGCTCATATTAAACTGTGATTAACATATTCTCATCATTTATTTGACTACTTGAGATGGGGTGTTGTGTCCTGTGAATTGATACTTCACCCCTTGATGTTTCCTTCTGTATGAAAACACAATATTTATTTGCCTACCTTAACCCTATGCTAACAAAACCATGCCATATAGAAGTTGGCCCCAACTATTTCTGACCAATAGTAGGATTTAGAGTAAGATAAATAATAAATAGGGGTGCCTGGGCAGCTCAGTCGGTTAAACGTTCAATTTTGGCTCAGGTCGTGATCTCAGAGTTTGTGAGTTCAAGCCCTTCTCGTTGGGTTCTGTGCTGACAGCTCAGAGCCTGAAGCCTGCTTTGGATTCCATGTCTCTCTCTCTCTCTCTCTCTTTCTCTCTCTGCCCCTCCCCTGCTTGTGGTCTCTCTCTCAGAAATAAATAAATAAACATTAAAAAAGATAAACAATACATAGATAACATTGGGGTATCACCCCACATCAGATAAAAACTTGCAATATGTATAAATTATTTCATATTTAGCTAAATTTGCATTGTGTGCCTTGTGGGTAGACATAATCCTTACGAGAAGCTACAAAGAGCAAACATGAAAATTGTCAGGCCAAGGATGGACACTGACTTATTTCACACCATGTGGAATAGTACGAGTTTATGGTTTATCTTTGGCAAAGTAACACTAACTTGACAGTTATTTGATCTCCGACGTGTCTGAAGAGCATATTTTTAAGTTTACAATAATTCTAGATTATTTGTATTTTGTAAATTACTTAAGTAAAGGGGGTGCATTCTTGTTGAAATACATGTGAGCACATACAGACATGTTTTGAATAAAATGACATTTCCCTCAGAGCTAACTATGTTAACTATAACATTGGTAGTTTAATGGTTTCATTGAATTTATTTTTCTGTATAATTCTTCAAAATGTATACTTATTTATAGAAACTTGCTTTGTATAAATTAGTGTGAATTTATATTTTATTAACTCTGGAGTGACCTGTTTTATGTCAGTTAATTATGTTTTGGAAGATTTCTTTTTTCATCTGTTTACATATGGCTGAAATCATTCCAATTGGCTATCAGTTTAAATATTTTAATGACCCTCCCTAATAACGGTCAACTGTAATTATGTATACTGTTTTCACTTTTTTTAATATTGGAAACAGCTGGAATCAATATACTTACAGTACATATATGTGTAAGTATGTATTTTCACATTAGAGTCTTTTTGCTAATCTGACTAGTGAAAATCTCATCTCATGATTTAGCTTACATTTATTTCTACATCTGTTGTTTCAGTCCATCCATGCTGTTATAGAAAAAAAATACCATAGAGTGGGCAGTTAATAAACATTTATTTCTCATAATTCTGGAGTCTGGGAAGTTTGGCAAATTAGATGTCTTGTGAAGGTCTTTTTCTGGGATGCAGACTGCCACATTCTGTGTCCTCAGGTGGTGGAAAGGACAAACACCTGTCTGGGACCCTTTCAATAAGACCATTAATCTCATTCATGAGGGCTCCACACTCATGACCTAAGCAACTCCAGAAGTCTTCACCTCTCCATATCATCGCTTTGGGCACTAGGTTTTCAATATGTTAATTTTGGGGATACACACACATTCAGACTTTAGCACTTACAATTCATATTTGAAACTTCTAGTATGGTTTTGCAATTTCCCCCAATAGACTACAAATATTTCTTATAAATTCCTCATCAGAATTTTTTTTCATATCAAGTTATAAAAATTATTTTTATTTTATCCATGGTATAAGCATTTTTTTCCTAGGGTGACTTGGGTTTGGGGATGTGTTTCTGCAGAGGACCAGCTCTGAAATATTTGCAAAACTGAACTTTGAGACAGATAGTTCTTACAGATGTCTCAGTTTACTAAAAACAAGCTCCAATAATACATCCTCCGTAGAACATGTTAGCAAATGTTAAACTGGAGAAGTAACTTCTCTGTATTTCCTGTGTCCACATAAAAATTTTGCTTGTTTGGTAATTACATCATATCCTGCTTGTCTGTGGTACGGATCTGCCCTCACACAAGAAACAAAGCAGCCAGGATACGTGAGTCACCACAGGGAAAGACATTTGCCCTCGAGGGATGTCTTATTCCCACCAGAATCTCTGAATTAGTATTCCACCTGTGTTGCATTTAGGCCCTGAAATTTGGAGTCATTCAATATCATCTAGACTTTTCTGATCATTAAACTTCCATTCCTCAGCTATTGAAATCTTTCCCACATAAATTATTGTTAATTTCGATGAAAAGAGACTTCTGGCATCTATAAGGATAAAGCATTTTATTGGCTGATCAATTATATTATTTGATTGCCTTAGGTGTGTTAAGTGCATTAGGTCTTTAACGGCTGCCTTATGTCATTTTTCTTTTCCTTTATTTTAATGTTCTCCTTGTATAGATTTATCATTAAGGTTCTGTGAGCTTCATATTAAAAGTTGGACAACTTTTCATTTTTAATCTGTACTACTGGTTTTCTATTGCTGGGAGACATATTCTGACAAATTGAGTGGCTTAAAACAACTAAAATTTATTAGCTCAGTTTCCGTGGACCAGGGGTCTGCAAACAGGATGGCTAAGTCCTTCACTCAGCATCTCATTAGGCTGAAGTCAAGATGTCCGCAAGTCTGCGATACCATCAGAGGCTCTGTGTCCTCTTTCAAGCTACGTTATTGTTGGCAGAAATTCATTGTAGGGACAGGACTGAGGTACTGAACTGCTGGAGGCCACCTCCATGTGTCACATGGAGGTCACCTGCCATGTGACTTCCTCCAGAATATGGGCATTTGCTTCTTCAAGACCAACAGAAGAAAGTCTGTCACTACTTTCATTCTCTCTGACTTCTTCTATCCCTGAAATACTCACTTGATTATGTCTGGCTAATATAAAATAATCTTTCTTTGATTAACTGAAAGTCACCTGTCCCTAGAACTTAACTACACTTGCAAAATTCCTTCACCGTTGCCGTGTAACACAATCATATTGTACTACATTCACTCTCAAGGGGAGGGCTTACATAGGAGGTGTGTTTCCATGTTTTTCCTCTACAAGTCATTTATTCAGACTTATGCTATGAATTACATTACACATTTCAATACCTTATATTTTCTTAATAATTCTACTGCATCATTATATATTTGTAAATATTTTCTCTAATTGTTTAACATCTGCTTATATGGTTTATTTCTGCTCCTTTTTTTCTTAATTGTACCCTTGCTTCTATTCTTTGTACTCATCAGATTATCCTTGAATATCCAAGACATAACAGTAATTCACCGAATCAATCTCTGTCAACTACTTTGATGGATGTGCTGGAACATCTGTGGGTAACTGTGCAATTGTGTTTCCGTGTGTGTGTGTGTGTGTGTGTGCGCGCGCACGCTTTCCTTTCCAATGAGACATTGGATTAACTTGATCTTACCTTGAATGAAATTCCAGCATACCCACAAACATCCATTTAGAATCTTACATTTAGCAGGGGTAATTCAGACTTTGAATAACAACTCTTAATGTATTCTGAGGAAGACTCAGTAAAAAATCTGGAAGCTTCTCCCTACCATTTTGTGTAGATCCATCTTCTTACATGTTTTGCCCTGCCAATTCCATCCGCTTTAGCAGCCTCATAAGCTCAGTGAGGTTGGGTGTTCCATTTGGGATTTATCTTCCTGCTTTCAGATTCAAAACGCCTTACAGAGAGAATGCCAAGTTTATTGAAGCGTGACCTTGGAGTTCATCTCATGCAATTAACTTTTGCCAAAGAATACAGTCCAGCAAAGCTGTTGTTCAATTACTAAAAATAGTTGGCACATATGCTTTGTCCAATTTTGAGGTTCACTTTTTCTCGACCGTAAACATGGTGCCAGTTTTCTATCATGGCTGGAAGACGAATTCCCTACAATAATAAATAGTCAGAAAAAGATATTTTCAGGGAAACACTTGATGAATTCTCTGAAATTACATAATTTAATATCATAATTGAAATAAAATATATAAATATTGATAATTGATTTGCCATGACCCTGAAGATTCCTGAAACTTTGACCAGAGATTAAGAAAATCAATGTTTTTATAGAGTCCTCCAAATAGGTGGACATCAATGAGGAGGATAATCCCCTACAGGAGACAGGAGTTTGTGTTTTAATGGATCTGAAAATAACAAGTGGATACATTTGAGTGAGGATTAAGTCATGGGGAGTAGATTATGCTTCCCATAGTTTATAGTGCTCTACTAGCTGCTTACTGAGGACAAAAACCTAGATGAAAACTTAGTAGGCTAGTCAGGGTTAAAATACAGTCTAAAGGCTTGAAGAAAGAATCATATGGATTCAAAAGCCAAACCATCTAAAATCGGAAGACACAATTCTTTGTGTATTTCTTACTCTACCCTCAGTCTTAATGAAACACTCTGGAGCGCATGCAAAACTTCTCCTCAACATATCACCCCTTAAACTATATTCACAAGTTCTTGGTCTCATTTGTTCAATACTTTTCTTCTTGTTTATTATTATTTTTAGCAATGCTTAGAGTGTGATTATTAGCCATTCTTTCCTTTGTGTTAGGTATTCACCTGAAATGATTTTGTTTCGTACTTACCTGGGCTTTATCCACTTCTGAAGACTCCTTTACTTTATTATTTTTACTTTCTTTTTAATTTTTTAATGTTTATTTATTTTTGAAGAAAAGAGAGCCAGAGCATGAATGGCGAAGGGGCAGAGACAGAGAGAGAGAGAGAGAGAGAGAGAGAGAGAGAGAGAATCTGGAGTAGGCTCCAGGCTCTGAGCTGTCAGCACAGAGCCCGATGTGGGGCTTGAACTCATGAGCCACGAGACCATAACCTGAGCCAAAGTCGGATGCTTAACCAACTGAACTACCCAGGTGCCCTAATTCTTTTTACTTTCTTGTGAAATATTCTCCAAATGATATAATCTAATGGTATGTTCTACTGGTCAAAGGCAAAATTTTAGAATTAAGTGGTCCTATACCATCCCTGATAGCTTACAGGAAACATTTTTGCCATTATTTTTGAGGATATGTTTAGTTTCATATAGGTGCTCATGTAAGGGGTGGTGATGGTTCCTGTCATAAAAAGAAGAATGTATATTAAATAGTATTACACTTAAGAGCTGTTGTTTAGCATGTAAGTTCTGAAGATTTTAGCAAAAGAAAGCTTTTTTTTTAGCAAACTTTACCATAAAGACAATATGGAGTAGAATAAAAAAAAACACAATATCCAGTTGAACTAGTACCAGAATGCTCAGAAATTCCAGAATCCTGATCCTAATAATTTCTCTTTCTGGTAGTTTCAGAAAAGTTTGAAAACCATTACTGAGGCTGATAAGACACGGATCGAAATTTAGAAGACATATGTCTGTCATAATCCTCACAAAGCCCCCTCAACTGTTCAGCCTTTATTAAATCATTTGACCTCTGTAGAACTTGGTCTTCATTGGTCAAATCAACTGGTGAGAATACGAAAGATTTAGGTGATTTACACATTCTTCTTCAGCTATGGAATTGTACTAGGATGATCTATGTGTAATTTGTTACAAAAAATAGAAATATTAAGACTTTGGCAATTAATGCATTTTTATGATCAGTAATGATAAAATACCTAGAAAAGGTCCATAACTCATTGTCAAGACAGAGTGAAACAGTAAGTAAGGCCATTCTCTTTGTATTGCAGAACAAATCAAAAGTGCAGACAGAACCCGATGACATTCTGTTATCATAAAAATGAATGATGAAATTTATATAGATGAATCGTCAATGGTTATAATACATAGTAAATGAATGATTTCCTAAAAAATGTCCAGTGTAAATTCATAATGCCTATTATAGAAAGAATATTTGAATCTTCATATGATCTAGAACATGACATTTCAAGTATGGGTTGTCCCAGGTTTGTTTTATGCAGAGTGAAAATGATCTCAAGAGAATCTGGAGTTTTCGTCACCATCACTCTTAATGTAACATCACTTTATTTTTTTCTTAATAAGAAACTGTGGATATGACTTGAGTTTAATATGATTTGAGAGTAACTAGAAGACCATGTCTTTTTTTTTTTAAGTTTATTCCGTTTAAGATACAGAAAGCACGAGTGGGGTAGGTAAAGAGAGAAAAAGGGAAAGAGACAATTCCAAGAAGGCTCCACACTGTCATTGTGGACCCTGATGCAGAATTTGAACCACGAACCATGAGATCATTACCTAAGCCAGACACTTAACTTAATGAGCCACTTAGGTCCCCCAAAGACCACCTCTTAATATAATTCATAAACAACCTCCTAGAACACCAGACATGTCTGTACCACTCATTTTGATTTATTAAAGACCTCCAAATATCTGAAGCTACCTATGTATCTATATTTACCAGCTCTCTAGGTATGTGTGTATCTGTGTACCTATCTATTAATCAATCGATCACATAATCCATCTATCAGCTAGCCAGCTGGTGTATCTACACACTCACACACACACACACACACACACACACACACACACCAGGGAGAGAGAGCCAAGTATATTTGTTCAGTGGCAGTGATATCAATATAGTGATCATGGGTTTATCTAACTGGCTATAAAGTTAACTCATCTTTAAGTGGCTGGAATACACAACAGGATTTAAGAGGAAAATGAAACTGTGAGCTTTTAGGTATTGTCCAAAAGAGACAAGTGGATGCAACGGGATGCACTAAGGCAGGTAAATGTGTCCAGGGAAATGGTGAACTGTGTCTGTGTCAAGGAAGAGGATCCTGGGGGTTTAAAGGCACCTCAAACACCTATGAGGTGTCTTGTCTAATGTCTCCTCGGACTCAACTTGGTATTTATTTATTTATTTTTAATTTTTTTCTTTTTAATGTTTATTTATTTTTGAGAGAGACGGAGACAGAATGCGAGTGGGTTAGGGGCAGAGAGAGAGGAAGGCACAGGATCCGAAGCAGGCTCCAGGCTCTGAGCCGTCAGCACAGAGCCCGATGTGGGGCTCAAACCCACCAGCCTTGAGATCCTGACCTGAGCCGAGGTCGGACCCTCAACCAACTGAGCCACCCAGGCGCCCCCATCAACTTGCTATTTATTTTTAATTCATTTTCAAGGGGGTGTGGCTTTTTACGTTGTTACAAACTGTTTCTTTTCTACTTTTTATGTGTTTTTATTTTGTTTTATCTTGTTTTGGCTTCCATAAAAGTCCCATATCCCCAGCTTCACTCATTCATTCAAGCCTATAAATAGGTACTGAGCACCAGGTAGGCCACACCCTCTTTTGACTACTGCTGATGGAGCAAAAACCGCATCCTATAAAGCTCGCTGCCCACATGGGATTTATATTCTGACACCTTCTTAAGTGTCAGCGCCTCATTATGACTGCTGAATGGGACACTCCTCGTAGGTGGAGGAAAGCATACAGACCTCGTTGTATCTTCTGTGCTTCTTTCCTATCGCCTGCCATTGAATCTTGATGGACTCATTTCCGCCCTAACGCGTGAAACCTCTGCCCATTTTGCATTATATTTATTTTCCCGGCTGGACACACGAAAACTGTTCCCAACTCCATTGGAAACACTCTGTGGTGTATTTCAGACGTGTAACTTCTTGCTCTGCAAACACCTTTAAAGTCAATGGGGTTTTGTGTTTTCTAAACATCTTGAGAGAGGTTTCTCCTGTTTTTGAATACGTCACAATTCAACTGAACTGAACTATGATATATTTAAACAGAAATATCTGACCTTTCCTGACACATGAAAAGAGGTTTTTGATAAACATGGAGGTTCCTAGTCTACTCGAAGCAACATGACTTAATAGGCTTATAATAGTACTCCCTCCCCGCCACCCCCCCCCCCACCCCGGAATCTCCTTTATTCCTCCCAAACATCTTTGCGGTAAAAGTTTGGTTTCTTAAACTCAAATTTACAATGAATTAAATCAAAAGATGTCCTCTTTTAGCTAGGTCCTATCTGAATCTCTGAAATACTCTCAGAGATGTGAAGATTCTCCCCGGTATTTGAGCCATAAACCATGATGCAGCTGCAGAGTATATAAATATCCTGGAGTCACCCAGCTTTGTGGTGAGCAGGGAACTTTTGGCAGCCAGAAATATCTGTTTTCCAGCACTGAGTTCCTCTGTGTATGCGGCCACCTCCTGATTTCTTGCCATATAGCCAGTTTCCGGTTGCTGTGTAATCACCAAGCACAATACAAGATCAAAACAAATATGTCCTTAGGTTGATATTTTTCAATTTTTCCACCCAGCAGGTAAACAAGCATTTGTCAATTTTCTCAGAGTGAGCTCACTTCCAATTTTGAGGAACCGATTATAGAGATTTCTTTGAACCCACCAGAAAGGGAAGATGTAGGTCCAGCTTACACAGTGGTTACGACTTTGTCGAGGCCCGTTTGGGATTTCTCCCAGAAGGAAAACTGCACATGAACCCCACTGTGCTAGTCCGTCACTGGTGGTAGGTACACACATTATCGCTCTGTGGAGTTATAGTAGCGCCTTTGCCCCTGGTCTTGATCTTAGGACCTCAAATAAAGCATTACCCATGTGTTCAACTGATGGCTCAATGCTTTTAGTCGTTTCTCTCAAGTAACACTCCAATGTAAAGCATATGAGTAATAGGAATAAAATTACTTCAGCGTATTCACACATCTTTGAGCAGGGACAAGATTTTCTCCTTTTTCATGTATACCTAGTGTGAGCAGTTCCAATATATAAAATATTTTATTTATAGTCACATAGACCTTTAACTATTCTTATCGTTATATTCAGGGTACGGATATTGTTAGTTCTTTATGAACTGGAGGTCTTTTAAAGGCAGAAAATGTGCCTCAGACATCTGTGATCCAAAAGAGAAAAAAAAACACCAACGATATTTGCAACAGCTTGTAGTAAGTATTCAATAAATATTTCTTTGTGTCTTTAACAATTAGGAAGGTTGGTAACCAGATATACTTCGGATGTAGGATAATCCATATACATTTTTATTTATTCATTTGCGTGTATAGCAATCTTTACCTATTACCACGCACATGTGTTTCTCACATCTGTTTTCTTTATCATGGCTTTATGTTTTAAAACTCATGGTGACTTACGCTATTTTTTCTTGCTAATATTGTTGAGGCCCAAAAGAGTTCTAAGAAAATATATTAAATGTATGTTGAATAATACAACATATTGTAAGTGCTGTATTATTGTAAGTGCTGTATTGTATTGTAAGTGTTGTATTATTAATACAACAATAATGTAAGTGCTTAGGATGAGCTGGAAGGTTTAGTTCAGTTGGGATATCCTGCTCACACGTTGACCATGGCTGTGGGTATAAGATCAACTGAACAAAATAATAGCGTGAGGCACACCTGGGAATGGATGTGTTAATCTGTGTTTTGGAAGGTCTGCTCTAATATCTACTGGGTGAAATATTCGTTATCATTTCATATCTACTCCTCTGTTCACTCGAAAGAGAAAAAGCGTTTTTTTTTAATTTGCAAATGACAGCTAAATATACTGTTCTTTAAAAATATTTAAAACAAGTTTGAATTTCCTTCAATCAGTACATCCTTTCTTATTCCCCAGAAAAGCCACTGACGTCCTGGGAACACTTCTCATTTCTTGGGTCTATTTCTCATCACACATACTTTGTGATCTCATTTACCCTTTTTTCTTTATTTTTATAATTTTTTAACGTTTATTTATTTTTGAGAGAGAGAGACAGAGCATGAGCAGGGGAGGGGCAGAGAGGGAGACACAGGATCGGAAGCAGGCTCCAGGCTCCGAGGGGTCAGCACAGAGCCCGACGGGGAGCTCGAACTCACGAGCTGCAAGATCATGACCCAAGTGGAAGTTGGTCGCTTAACTAACTGAGCCACCCAGGCGCCCCTACCCTTTTGCTTTAAATAACATCAATATGTGAGTGATATCCAAAATTATGTTTTCAGTTTTAAATCCTTGCCCCAATCATATATGTCTAAAAACAACGGACTCATTGTCACTAATCATGTATCTAGACGATGGTTTAACTTAAATTGTCCAGAAACAAACTACTACTCTCTCCTTAAACCACCCCATATTCTTTCCTGTTATATCAAGGGCAACTTCAGTTTGCATTGCTCATTCCAAAACATTATCATTTTCCTTGGATACTCACTTGTTCTTGGTGGACATATTCAGTCGCTCAGCAAATTCCACCCGTTCTACTTGCAAATACATCATTGTTGACCGTTAACCACAAAATCTAATGCTACTGTTCAAGTTACAACCAACATCATTTCTCCATTTGATTTCTGCCATAGGTTCCTAACTGAACTCGGTGCTTCTACCCTTCACTTCCTAAGTATAATTTCAAAACAGGAGACAGATTATTTTAAGAAAGGTGGTGTCAGTCATCCTATCAAAACTCTAGAATCACTTTATACCTCATGTAATATAAAATTAAAGTTCTTACCATTGCTCTTGATCTCCCTCAAGGTCTATTCCTGTGTGTGTGTGTGTGTGTGTGTGTGTGTGTGTATGTATATGTAAATATACACATATATATGAAATATACATATGAAATGTGTGTGTATAATCTATATATCTTAAATATAACAAGCACACTTTTCACAGTTTAGTCTAAAGGGTAATCTCATATGACATTCTCTAGGTATTGCGTACTCAGTGATTTTCCAAACACAAAATGTAGGTTTAACATGAGGTGTTATTATTACTCATTCGCAAGTTCAAGTCCCACATTGGGCTCTCTGCTGTCAGCACAGAGCCCACTTTGGATCTTCTGACTGCCTCTTTTCACTGTCCCTCCCCCACTCTCTGTGTCCTTCAAAATAAATAAATAAGCGTTAAAAAAAATTAAAGCACAATGTTGGCTGTCCTTTGGAGGCCACAACGATTGGAGACACTATTACATAAATGGAATCCCTGAGAGAAAAGAGATGTTAAATCCTGAAATAATAGAGGTTACATATTGATAGTTAAGTATGAATGAAAAGGTAGACACATTATTACCATAGGAGGGTACAACAAGTGGCAAACAGGAGGGTGGGTACAACCACAGAGAGCAATAGGGATGGTTATTGATCAGTAATCTGAGGATCAAGACAAGTTGGTAACCAACAGCATATTGCTCAATCTATGCAAACAAAAGAAATTAAGAACGAATCATCAGGAGCCTGCGGAAGCAACTCTGATAAAATGTCATGACCCCTTGCTCAGGTGCTCAGGTTGAATCAATGTCCAGCTTCTAAATGAAAGGCCAAATCCTCATGAGAAACAACCTTAGCGACACAAAGGCAAACGTATCCTGCAATAATTTTGTCAGGTGTCCTCCAAAGTATTCCTCCAAAGTATTCTGAGTCATTTAATCCACTTGAAAACAAAATCTTTCAATGACTGTTAGGATGTAAACAGTCCCTGATACTGACATGCTTGTACTGTTATCACAGCAGCATTTAAAGGTGGGGCATACGGTGTCAGGTTATACATGAATCCAGTATTCATCACACTCACATGCGCGCGCGCACACACACACACACACACACACACAGATACACATAGACATATACACACACTCAAATACACATAGACATACATAAAATGTCTGAGTTCAAAGAACAGGCTTGAAAATTGACAGATACTCACGTAATTACGTAATTTTGAAGTCTATTGAGAGATATTTTAGTAGAGATGGTGAAGGGCAGGCAGTGAAACTACCTCTCCCCTACCTGGCCAAGAGAGTAAGTAGAAAGCTATTACGTGAGCCAGGAGAATGCCAGAGATAAGTGTAACTAATCTAAACATGCAAGAATGATTGTCCCCACAATATTGCCATTTAACTTAGCAGTGGCAAACGTGAACCCTGTTGCAGCTGTAGAGTCAATGTGTCATCTTTGCTAGTCCAGATTAAATAGCCTCAGAACATGGTATATGGTCCTCAATCCACCAAAAGCATTTTTTCTTATTCCTATCAAGGAGGATGAGTACACGTGTCCCATTCACATGTGATGGACAAAAATACATGTTAACGGCTTTACCCAAAGGCTATGATAATTTTCCTGGCTTCGTTCATAAAATACTCCAAGGGAATCTGAACCATCTGGATATTCCACAACACATCATATTGGTACATTCTATTTTTTACATAATTATAATTGGATCAGAAAAGCAAGATATGGCAAACACCTCAGAGGCCTTGGTAAGATGCATGTTCCCCTAAAGCTTGGAGATAACCTTATAAATATTCAGATGCCCAATACATCGCTTAAATTTTTAAGAATTCAATTATCAGGGGGATGCTGGTTTACTTCTTGCAGAGTAAAAAGAAAATACTTGTATTGCAGAACTTCTCTCCTAAGAAGAGACTCACGACATCTCATAGGCCTTATTAGGCTCTGGAGATATCATATTCCACATTTCAGAGTACTCTTTAGATGTATTTATGGAGTCATGAAGAAGGTTATCAGATTTGTTGGGACACAGAGCAAGAAACCCTCTGCAGAGGGTCCATGGTATGAGGCACATGGCTCTGTATTTCAGGCCAGGGAAATCATAGGGTCCAGGGAATCATATGATCTCTGAGTTAGTTATCTGTGGTGAGAAAATATCCTGTGCAAGGTTTATGGAAAACTTAATGTCATCTTTATAATGTAGATCCTTAGTTCTGAAAGAAGGTCATGTCATCTGCAACAGAGATTTATGTATCGTTTCAGTATTGCTACAGTGTCCTGGTAGAGATAGAACATCTGACAATGGCATATAAGTGACCATTAGCAGGAACTTCTCATCACTTGGGTACGGTCAGTCCCACCAAGTCACATATTGGGCTGGCCCAGTGATAACCCACGTTAACATGGCATCAGTTGGCTACATTTTACAATTGAGCTGTTCAAGCAGATTGTTCAGACCACAATATCATCTACAGTCCTGCCCACTATGTCTCCTTTAGCTCATATCTAAAGCTGCCGTGGTGATAGTTAATGGGGTTCAGAGAGATTTGTTGAGTTTTATAACCAAGAGAGAAGGATAAAAGTCAAACTTGCTCACGGATATGTTGATTCAATGTGTGGGCGCAAGCCCAGGTGGCCTTGTAAGGTAACACTGGGGGCAAACACCTCCAATGGACAGAGCTTCTGAGATTAAAAAAAGTGGGCCAAGCTTAACATATATACAAACTTGGGCAATCTTGAATGCGATTCTTGGATTACTAAAAGCATGGAAGCACAAAGATAAAAAACTACCAGAGACAAGAATATCTGTACAAGAAGCATGTGGATGGACCTATGCATGTGGGAACAAAATGTAAAACTCTTTTATTGCCTTTTAACAAAAACTTAGCTTCCTAAATGGAAGAGTCACTAAATAATAAAATAGGCAAAGGGATGTCAGCTGGACATTGACTGATACAGTAAGGCACCCAGGACTTATCTTTAAAGAAAATAGATGTTAATAATGGAGGTTCTGCATGACGACAACAGCCTGGGTTTTACTTAGCAAGGTTGCTCTAGCTACTACCACTGATGGATGTCAAACTGGTCATTGATAGTCACTATTCCTGAGATCCTTACAGGACACCATTCCTCAAAGAGATTAACCAGCTACTTTGGATCACTGAAATACTCAACTAGAATAGCATTCGGCAAGAAATGGCAGTGATTCTTCATGCTTAAAATTGACATATATTCAGGAATAGATTTGCCTTTCCTGACCCGAGACTTAAGCCCGTACCACTCTCCATGGGTATACAGTGTTTATTTATTGACACAATATCCTGCATAATATTGCATTGCATAATATTGCATTGGACGAGAGACACAACTGACAGAAAAAGGAGTGTAGAAGTGGGCACACACTGTTGGGATCCATTCAATGGTATGTGAAACTGGCCCAGGCTCCCTCATTACAGAGCGAATACTTGAAAGTTAAGGAAAATTGCAAGCTAATTGATGTTACTTTGGTAGCTTGAAATTGCCATGGTGGGAGGATGTATAATGTGGAAACTGAAAAATGCTACAAACCAGGACTTTCTCCCACAACAAAGTATCAATGGATATACATTTATTAGGACAGAACTGGATCTCCCAATTTTATCACATGCCATGCTACTAAGAGATTGCTGGTCTGTAATGGAGATGAAAATGCCTGTTAAGAGCATATCTGAGGAACCATCATAAAAGTAATACACTACATGATGAGGTGCCCTCTTCCAGAAAGAATCTCACAGCCTAAATCAATAAGCATGGTGCTCTGTACTCAATAGACTGAGTAAATGGGTCAGAAAAACAAGGAGTAGATGTATGAATGAGTCAATTTATCACTATCCCTGATGATCCTCTTGGAGAATAAATATATCCCAAATCTAAAATTTTAGGTTTTTGTATCTTAGATACCTTTGTTTCCAATAGTGGATCACTTCCATTAAGGACATTCCCATTAAACTATGTGGTACATTTACTGACTGGTAACTTGCACCTTCATGTGTCAAGGTGGGAAGTGATCAAGAAAATAAATCACAAAACCCTTGAAGGGGCAATTTGCCTTATTAAGAAGAAGTTAACTTTTTTGTTATATCATGGAGGCATAGAATAATACAGTTAGTACTGAGGTGATCTGATGATGTATCTCCTTAGTCACCTGTTGAATCTTGATAGCCAATGGAGTGGTACAGCAGCATATAGCTTGAGAAGCACATGGTGCCCAGTTGCTCACAATACTCAAGGATGATAATCTAAATCATCTCTCCTGTTCAGCATTTAATAACAACAGTGATACTAGCGAAGGAGGAAGGTAACTTCAGAGAGGAAGTAGCAGTCATGAGCTTAAGACAAAATTCAGCAGCAGAAGTGTTATTCCATTCATTTTCCTCTTGTGACATTCTCCAATAAAGACATTGACCAGACATTGAAATAAACAATTCCACAAAATGTTGACTTCAACACATGCAGCTAGAATTTCTGAGCAGCACATGTGGTGGTCTACAATAGTGTGCTGTCTAGATACCTCTGTATAATAGAGGCTCTCATTCTACTTGTTGAGAATGTTGCCTGCTGATGAGCTGAACCCTTCTATAATTTCTATCAGCTGCATGAACCTTCCTCATACAAGGTTGCTATACAAGGATTGAATGTCTAATGATTGCCTTCATCCAAGGATTGGACAAAGCATGGGGATTCAAAGTCCCAATCTCTTTGCATCAGTTGGACTAGCTTTGAATGTCCTTCCCAGCCCCATAGAATCTTCCCATAGAATTTTAATAATTCAAATTCTTCCTCTGCCTGATGTGTGTGGTGGTTATTCCTGAGACCACCTCCCAACAAATTTTCTCCTTTCACATTTCAGAAGAGGAGAATATGTTTTGTGGGGAATTAGAGATATGTCAGATCTTAATATACTTCTCAATGTTTGTATTTATTTGAAAACTTATGAAATGTATATTGAAATTATTCAATTTGATTTTTTTCACATTTTGTTAATTCTACAAATAATTGTGTAAAAAATATAAAATAATTTTCAATATAAAATCTATTGAACTGATGACATTGACAAATCATGGAAAGGAAGTAATCAAAGTTGGTGTAAATGTACATGCTAACACCATGGGACAAAATAACTAGATATCTCATTGTAAGCCCTCTGTTCATATATATTTGTCAAATATGGGCATATAATATATCTGACTAAATTGCTAATATAGACATAAATTGAACTTAATCCATAAATTGAATTTTTAATCCATAAATTGAAAAGAATTTTTTTAAATAACTTAGCATATTGTTGGGGAGCTTTCATTTTAATTGTTAGCATTTATTAAAAAAGAATGTATGTCTACAAGAAAATAATACACAAAATTTATTTTTTATGTTTCAAAATTAAAGAAGTTTTAGAGTGTGAAAAATGTATAGGACATACATTTATGTCCTATAAATATTTTGCATGACACTCATTACCAATTTTCTATTAGGTTTGAAGCACCCAGTACATGATTATAAACACAAACCTGGTAGGTAGACTCAATGCAGATTCTTTTTTCAGTGTAAGAATAACTGTAAGGCTGAATAATACAGATTAAAATCAGGTAAATCTTTGGGTTATAGGTGTTTCCTAAATTTTCCCAAATGAATGAATAAATGCATAACAATATAAAAGTAATTATCCTTGAATTTTATCTTTGTTAAATAATAGAAAATATATTTTAATCAGAGAGATTATGTGGTCATAGTTTAACTTTTCTGTGAAAGCGGATTTCTTTTTTTTTCCAGAAACTTCAATGTTTGTTTCACATGATTGCTGTTGCATTAAGTGTTTACCACTTATAACACTAGGAGACTTAAGACTTAAACAGTGTTCCTAAAAAATACAGGTATGTAGTTTATGTGGATTCTCAGTGTCCAAAATAGTTTATAACCCTTTAGAATACAAATAACTCTCATTTCAAATATGTATACCAAACAAATGTATTTTCATACTTTGTAAAAATGTTAATCCTTTATCAAGTAATCATTATGATCATAGTTTTTCCCCCTGAGTTAAGATTATGGGATGGGACTTGATAATTGCTAAGGAATTCATTTCAGACCAATAGTTCTAATAAACTCTACTATTTTCCTGTGTTTGCTTTCAGCCAAAGACATCTACTACTGAGATCCAGGCATACCTTGATTTTAGATGAAATTCTAGGCTGTCTTCCAGAGATAGAATAAAGAGTTCAATTAAACTTGGTCCACACTTAGAAAATATACTCTGCAATGAGCCCTGAATAACTTAGAGTCTAATTGCTAGAGTCAAAGCCTGTTCATTCTTTACCTGATGCACAACCTTTAGCAAATTATTTAACCTCTGTATTTTTTGATTTCTTCACCTGTAAAATAGGGAAAATGAAAATAACATTTATGTAACAAAACTACTGTGAGATTAAAGTGAGATTATATACAAAAAAATTGAATTGTCTAGCATTTTATTAATGCTAAAGAAACATTGGCAGTGGTGTTTACAGTATAATTCTTTTAGACTTGGATGAACTCAAACTTCCACTTTAGCATCAATTTCCTGGTTCTTAACAACCAGGGTGCTCTCCTAGTTTTTTTCTTCCTCATTTTCTCTATCTTAATGCAAACTGCGGTAGATTCTATATTCCCTTACAACCAGACAAAATGCTGTTGGATTATCAGACAAATAAGAGGACAGTTGGTAAGGATTTAAGATATGCTTGCTCTTGGTATTGGTTCATTTAAAGAGAGGAAGAGATGGGCTATTCTAGAAGGATTTGTATCAATCAATTACCTAGCAGTTATATAATCCGGAATTGCATCCCTGTCAAGTGCTCTCACAGAATTCATAAATAAGTGACTTGGTAGTTTATTAACTTTGTAAAATTGCTTCACCCAAGTTCTCATGCAGTTCCTATGGGTACTGATTGTATCAGGCAGTTGTGCTTTATACACATATTTCTTCATAGAAGAGAAATAATCTATTTTGCTTTCTATGTGATCTTCCATGCCCAATGTGTCTTTTCTTTACCCTCTTTATGCCTGACATGTGACATTTTATTTTTTCATATCTCTTTGATTTGACTATTGTCTCCTATAAGACAATACAAAAACTTAATCACCTGTTTTCCCTAGCACAGTGATTGGCCACTCTAAAAATGTTTACGTAACTGATTTTGATTCAGAGTATCTTATCCTTATAGAACATTTTTTTGACATACTCTACATTTACATATAAATACTAATATTTCCTTTATTTTTATTTTGTTATACAGAAAAAAAGCAACATTTGTTAAGGTTTATGAGAATAAAAGACCACTGTCTTTTCCATCAGGGTAAACAGTTTGTCATATATTAACATCTAGTTGACCTTTCACCATGACACATTTCAAAGCATATCAGAGTTTATATAATCCTTAGTTTATGCATCAACTGCTCCAGCAAACTCACTGGTATAATTTCATTGTTCATGTCCTTAGATAAAAAAAATGCATGTAAAACATCATATGACATTACAGTGTAATGTCTTAACATTATCTATTCCTCAAACGTATTCCTACTAGCACGTGTTCAAATGGCATTTGTACAAACAGGAATATGGCATGGTGGAAGCTCCTTAAAGTGACTCCCAATGAGTCAAAACCTTCAGTGTAGGTGAAACTTGGGACTTGTTTCTAATCTATATAAAAACTAATACAGATATTGATACAGGAGAGGGGGTTGCTGCTGAACAGATGTCTGAAATGTGGAGGCAGTTTTGGAACTAGGAAGTGGGCTGAGGTTGTAATAATTTTGAGGAGCATGATAAAGTGTAAATCACATGAACAGACTGTTGAAATTCAGATATTAAAGTGCTGCTGGTGAGAGCTTAGAAGGAAGTGAGGAGTATGTTATCAGAATCTGTATGAAAAGATATTCCTATGATGTAATGGCAGAGCCTTTAACCAAATGTTGCCTACATGTGGAAAGCAGAACTTGGAAGTAAGGAATTTGGTCGTGCAATGAAGAGATTTCCAAACAAAGCACTGAAGGTTGGGCTTGATTTTTTCTTGCTGCTTACAGTGAAATTCCAGAAACGAGAAATAAACGGAAGGAAGGATTGCTAAACCAAAAGTAATAATAACCAGAACTCGATGATTTTGAGAATTGTCAGCCCTTCTAGAACAGACACCAAAAGACATTAGAATTAAGATTCACTGGAAAACAGCTCTAGAGTCAAGACTGACAGTAAGATTATATGACTATTCCTCCTTTTACCAAAGCTTCAGAAGGATAAAAAGGAAATAGAATGCTGTTACACAAATGTCTTTTCAAGAGATTAGGAGTGTGGCTTGCAGGTCTCAATCAAGTCAGTCTCCAGGAAGCTTAAGGGCATTGCTCCTCATTCATCTCAGCAAGAGGCCAAGATACAGAAAGCATTATCTCAGAAGGATCTGTGATCATGTGGGGTTTTGTGTGTGTGTGTGTGTGTGTGTGTGTGTGTTTTCTGTCTAATGTAGGGAAAACCAGTGAAATCTACAGAAGGCCCACACACTTCCTTAAAAATCATTTCAGCAGAAACATCACCAACATGGACCAAAAGGGACAGAAAACACACAATTAAAAAAAAAAAGTAAATTGCAAGATCTCCAACAATCTAATAGTAGGAGATCAGCTAATACAACTATACCCACGTGTGTTAACTTCCATATTGATAGGAAGAATTACTCAACAGATGGAACTAAAACCACTGAGAGCCCAGCAGAGAGCCATGGAAGATTTTTCAGGTCCTGAAACCTGGTCAAGAAATTCCAACTACAGTCAGTCCAGCTGTATTTCAAAACTGCCAGGATCAGGGACTCTCACCTTTTCCTTCCTTTTGGAACTGGAATGTCTCTAGCTGGAGTCCTACTCTTGTGCCACCATTGTATGTTGGGTGTGTTTGCGGTAGATAAATTTGTCTGTTTAGTTTTACACGTCCAGCGATACAGTGAGGTTGGGCCTCGGAAGCTGTGTTTAACATTACAAACAAGAGCCTCATCTGTACCTGACCCCGAGTAAGATGACCGAATTTTGAACTTTGTACTAATGCTAAATAGGATGAGCCTTTGGAGACTTTGACGTGAGGTGAATGTATTTTGCATTTGATTATGAAACATTGGGGGCCAGAAGGCAGAATGCGACTTAAGGTGAACTAAGGGGACTACTAACAAGTCACATCTTTATTTCTGACCCTTCTGACTCACGGGCTGTCACCTTAGTAGAATCCCTCTCCTTGAGTGCAGCCAGAACCTGTGGCTGGCTTCCAACCAAGAGAAAACTAATGTAGTGACTTTCTTCCCATCTTTACAATTCACTGAAATTATTATACTGTGCAGAATCCACTGTCTGGCTCCTGGTCCTTTGTGAATGAAGGGGAAACATTCCAAGCAGACAAAATGACATGTAGATTATCGAGTACAGAAAAGTGTATAGTGTATTCAGGAAACAACGTTAAGTCTGGCTGGAACTTCATTGTGTGGAATGAAGGGAAAAAAAAGTAGATATTAGGGGAATATATAACCAAAGGCCATCATTGATATTGATTTGTATTCATGTTGAATAATTTGAATTCACAGTTTATTAGCATGTAAGGAATCACATTTTTGCTCTAGAATTGTGCTATTTAATATGTTAGCTAGTTTAAATTGATTAAAATTTAAAATTAGGTTCTCCGTTGTAACAACAGCACTGTACGTGTTCCAGAGCAGTATATGCCTGGTGGCTACCATATTGGGCACTGCAGATATAAAACATTTATATCATTGCATAATTTCTATTAGAAATCACTCTTTTGAAAAGGTAACTCCAGGGGTGCCTGAATGGCTCAGTTGGTTAAGCATCGAACTCTTGATTTCCACATAGGTCATGATCTCTCAGTTGGTGTTATCAAGCCCTATGTCAGGTTCTGCATTGTCAGCATGGAGCCTGCTTGGGATTCTCTCTCCTTCTCTCTCTGCCCATCCCCTGCTCACATATTCTCCCTTTCAAAATAAATAAAAATGGAACATTTTTTTAAAGCAAGGCAACTCCATTTGTAAAGTTGAGTAGAAATTGGACAGAGCAAAAAGCAACTAAAAGGAATATAGAAAAATCACTGAAATAAATACAGTTGAGAGATTGAGGTGACAAAAATATGAGTGGAAAAAGGAAATATTAGCAAGGCTACGAGGGATTGAATTTTTATACCCCCCACAAAATTCATATGTGAAATCCTACTCCAAAAGGTGATAGTATTAGGAGGTAGAACCTTGGGAGGTGATTAGATCATAGAGGATACAGCCCTCCTTGGTGGGATTTGGGACCTTATTAAAGAGACCCCAGGGAACTCTCTTTCCCCTTCTGCTCTGTGAGGACATAGCAAGAGGACCATTGTCTCTGAACCAACCTGCTCGTACCTTCATCTTGGATTTCCCAGCTGTTGCAATTGTGAAAAATAAATTTTCATTAGATGTAAACCACCCAACTCTATGCAATGTTGTATTGTTGTCAAACAAATGAAGACAAATGCTTGAAGGATTTAATGAATATTTCGATGTTGACTACTGGGAAAGAGTAGTTAAAAAGGCATCCAACTTCTGATCAATAAACCTGAGATCTGCCTGTGCTTTACTTGTTATATATATTTAAATGATAATATAAAAAGCAAAACTAAGGGCACCTGGGTGGCTCAGGCGATTCAGCGTCCAACTCGTAATTTCGGCTCAGGTCAGGATCTCACGGTTCCTGAGATCAAGCCCTGTATCAGGCTTTGTGCTGACAGAGTAGAGCCTGCTTGGGATTCTCCCTCTCTCTCAGCGCCTTCCCCCCATTCTCAAAATAAATAAATAAACATTTAAAAAAAAACAAAACTAACATCACTACGTTGGTACAGTATTGCCACTACACCAAAATACTTTACTGTGTTCATTATTTTACTTTCTAGGCTGTGAGACTTCAGAGATTGTGTATCTTTGACTTTTCTGAGCCTATTCATTCCTATCTCATGAAGGGATTTCCCATAAATAATGGCTGAACGAATGGATAACTAAATAAAAGAAGAATGAAATCTTAGTAAACTAGGCATATATATATATATATATATATATATATATACAATACTATTATGCTGTGTGTTTTTAGATTTTGTAACCATCTTTGCTACATATTTTTAGATTTTTTTAGCCATCTTTAAGATGATAAATTAAAAAAGTAATCACCTAAAAAAAAAGAAACTTAGCATTTGTTCTGATGTGCTATGTATCAAACATAGTCTATTCTAGCCTATTTATAGGAGAGAAGAGAATTGGAAAGCAAGATCCTCCAAGGTGCATGATTACGGATTTTATAATGCGAATGAGGAGGTATATCTTTGCAGCCTTACTTGTTGAGAAACATCACCATCTGATGAATATAAAGGGGTCAGTGCTTCTTACAGAATAGTTATCTAATGCCTGAAGAAATATGTGAGTCTAAAGTTTGAATATTTTAATCAAATGAAAGGATAGTGTGGAAAATAAAATATCTTTGCCATCACTACTATGGTATTTGCAGCTTAATTGTGCCCCAAGGTGCTTTTTTAAAAAAAAAAAATTAAATGTGAAGTGTCTCTGCAAATACATTTATTTGCATGAGATTTTTGTTGTTCTTGGCTGTTGCTCTTTTTTTTCCCCCCCTGGGAGAAATTCTGTCCCCCAAAATATGCTTATTACAAAATATTATCTCCTGCTTGCCAAAGTTTTCCAACAGAGAGTTCAAAGGAGCTTTTTTAACCCAATTTCTGAATCCATTCTCATTACCGACACCTTTAATAAACTATTTTAAAAATACAATTTAATTAAAGCTAATTTCTCATGTAATCATTAGAAACAACTGCTAATATTGATTCCAGGGGTATATTTAGGAGGCAATAAAACCCTAGTATCATTTGAAATTAAGACGTTTTAGTGGATTTCAGATTATCCATGAATAACGTAAAAAAATGTACCAAAGAAATGCATTGGTTTTCTCAGGCAGCCATGAGTTGATTTTCCTGCATCGATTTCTCCCAAGTTTGGTGACCAGTGTATTATGTCTTCATTACTCACAGAAAACAAAGTTTTCTCGTGAATACAGATATATGTAGACTATATGAATCTTTG
This sequence comes from Prionailurus viverrinus, assembly GCF_022837055.1. NCBI lineage: Eukaryota > Metazoa > Chordata > Mammalia > Carnivora > Felidae > Prionailurus > Prionailurus viverrinus. Next base: position 138,758,412 of record NC_062569.1, on the reverse strand, counting down.
CTTCCCTGAAAACTGTTTTTAAAACATTATTTTCAAATATTTCGGCCATGCTTTTTCTCTTTTTCTCTAAAATATACTTAAACCTAGGGTCCTATTAAAACGTTCAGCCTATGAAAGAATTTGTAAACTCTATCAAAATATGTAGGATAAATAAATTATCTTTCAGAAGGATTTATTGTAATTATAATCAAACTATTTTCATGAGAGAGGGGCTAATAATGGCTAGGATTAATACTAGAGATTAAAAATGGAAACATGATACAGATCTGCTGTTAAACTGGAAGAACTCTAGCCATAATTTCTCCTGTGTCTCATCCCTGGGTTCTTGTAGTCACTATGTGAGAGTAGCAGACAAAAGCAGAGGTAATAACATCTATCTAAAGTGCAGAGTCAGTATTTCTTGGTTCTCCTCCTTTCTTTTCTTTTCTTGCAACCTTTGTTCTTTCCATATTTTACTACTTGTCTTTTGTTTCTATGTAACTTACTTCGAGAATAGCAGTAATTCAAGAATAACAGCGTTTGTATTCATAACTCAAGAGATTACTGTGGGCATAAAATGTTTGGATATTAAAAGGTTTTACAAATGAGAAAGCTGCAGTTATATCACAATTTGTTTCTCTTCTGCAGGTCAGTAATCGTCCAATGAAAAGGCTTCCTAATTGCATCATCCATATGGGTACAAATGCTCTCTCCTCTAATGCAAAACATTTTTATTCCATCCCCCTTCCTCTCTTACTCCTTTCAAACCACACTGCCCAACCTGCTCCCCACACTGCTGGATGGTCCGCTCAATTACTGAAACAAGTAGGATGCGGAGATATTGTGTGTATAATAGAAAAATGAGGGGCGCCTGGGTGGCGCAGTCGGTTAAACGTCCGACTTCAGCCAGGTCACGATCTCGCGGTCCGGGAGTTCGAGCCCCGCGTCGGGCTCTGGGCTGATGGCTCAGAGCCTGGAGCCTGTTTCCGATTCTGTGTCTCCCTCTCTCTCTGCCCCTCGCCCGTTCATGCTCTGTCTCTCTCGGTCCCCAAAATAAATAAAAACGTTGAAAAAAAAAATTAAAAAAAAAAAAGAAAAATGACTAAAAATGCCAATGATGATTTTTAAAAAAAGTTATACAGGAAAATAATTGATAAAACTTATAGCATATTCAGTGTGAATATGCTCAAAGGAGTTAACATTCCTATTAACACTCAGTTCACACACACCAAATTTAAAAATGGCATGAGCCTTCAGGAACGTAGAAAGGTAGTAATAGCAATATAAATTATTTTCTTGTTTTTGCTAATTTTCATTAAAAAGCAATATTTAAGTTACATTCATTGCTTCACTCTTTGAAACGGTGTGACTACAGAGTATATAAATGGCATTATACTTGAATGTCACATTAACAGAATTCGTCAACATCATATTAACAAATAAAATTTGGAGGCACATGGGTGGCTCAGTTGATTAAGCATCCAACTTTGGCTCAGGTCATGATCTCGCAGTTCGTGGGTTCGAGCCCCACGTCAGGCTCTGTGCTGACAGCTCCGAGCCTGGAGCCTATTTCTAATTCTGTGTATCCTTTTCTCTCTCTGCCCCTCCCCTGCTCGCCCTCTCTCTCTCTCTCTCAAAAATAAACAAATATTAATTTTTTTTAAAAAACAATAAAATTTTTGTAATTTGAAGATTTTTTTTTTAATTTTTTTTTTCAACGTTTATTTATTTTTGGGACAGAGAGAGACAGAGCATGAACGGGGGAGGGGCAGAGAGAGAGGGAGACACAGAGTTGGAAACAGGCTCCAGGCTCTGAGCCGTCAGCCCAGAGCCTGACGCGGGGCTCGAACTCCTGGACCACGAGATTGTGACCTGGCTGAAGTCGGACGCTTAACCGACTGCGCCACCCAGGCGCCCCGTGAAGATTTAAGCTCTCAATAAATGTTACTTCTTATTTGCTAGTTATCATATGCTTATTAGTACTATTTTAAGCACGAGGGATGTAGCAGTAAGAATAACAGAACTTATTTTTTTCACACACAAAAAAAATGGTATATAATAGGATTTATACATTACTTAGATAATTGCGATCCAGAAATCTGTGATAGCTATACCGGCTGCTCTATGCACACATAGTCTTGCTAGAGGAACTGACAGATTATTTAATAGAAATAAAAATAAAGAAGGAGTACAATTTTAAGATAAAAAATCTTTAGTGCAAAAGGTGTGATAAAATTCAGATTTGTTTTAAATGTTGGAAGTCTAATATGATCCATATCACCTTTGCTTAAGCTCATTTGTGATATTATTCATTCTGCTGTTGCTACCTACACAGCCACTGGGATCCTGCAACCAGCCCTTCACTATTACAATCTTCTCTTCCAGTGAGGCACCAATAAGCCATCTCTTTCAATCAAGCCTCCTTAATATCAATCTCAGGTCTCCAGACCATTTTTACTTGTGTCATAAAAACACTATTCAAGATCATGGCTGGTCTTCTCCATTTCATGGTGTTCTTTCTTTTCTTATTAATTATGCCCAAACCTCTGTTATGTTATAAAGGAAAACTCGTAAGTATCTTTATGAAGGTATCTCTCTTATTTAGACTACCTTCAGCACTTACCTATGCCTTTTTATTGTCTTTGAGGTATACATATTCATTGTAATCCCAATCATATCACAAGAAAGATGGTGTCGTAATTGGCAGGCTGATACTATAATTTGTATGAAAATATAAAGAACAAATACCCAGAGAAGAATAGTCTACAGGACTTGAGAAGAATAGTCTACAAGATTTGGACTACCTGTTGCTGAGACCTACTCTAAAGCTATACTAATTAATACAATGAGTGTTGCCACAATGACAGAAAACTAGACGCTGGGAGATAGTCTAGAAATAGTCTTACATTAACCATGTCCTTATATTTGACATTTGTGACACTGACATGCAATGCATAAAGGATAGTCTTTCTGGTAAGTTGTGTTAGGTCAATAGCATATTCACGTGGAAAAATAAATAAAACTTATTCCTCACTCGTCATATGCACAAAAAACAAGTTCAGATAGATTGTGATTTAAATATGAAAAATCAGTAAAGTTTTTAGGTTAAAATATGGGAAAATATGATATTTATATAAACAATTATTTTTAAATTATACTCAAAAAGTGCTGATCATAGGAGAAATTGATAAATCAGACACATTTAAATTAAGAATATTTGTTCAAAAATGTTTAAAATATTTTTAAAAAGTAGTATCTGTCGTAAGGTCAAAAGCAACTTACAGAACAGGAAAAACAATGTAATTCATATATCTGAAAAGAAACTAATTTCCAAAATACATAAATCCAACAGAGTCAGGCAAATTTTTGTAATAGGTAGTTCATAACAGTCTACCTAAAATGTTCATGAACATTAAAATGTGATCAATTATATTAGTCATAAAAGAAATTCAAATTAAACATTTATATAAAACAGCTAAATATCCACCAGAATAAACTTTTTAAAAACTGTATTATTTAAAAATATGGGAAATAACCAGCATTGGCAAGAATATCAACCATCTGGAATACATACTCTGTGGAATTCTAATTTGGTATACAACGGTATAATTATTTTGTAAAACACTTGGTTGTGTGTATAAAGCTGCCCATACCTATACTTCTGATAAAGGAATTTGACCCTTGAATTTCACACAAAAGGAATATACATATTCCAACAAAATATACACAAGGGATTTACAGCATCACTGTAGTCCTAATGACACAAAACAGGAAACACCTCATCAACAGTACGAATGGAAAAATATATATCGTGATGCAGTCTAAGCAAGGGGTACTTAACCAGTAACAATAATGAATGGCTGCATTCAGAAATACAAATGAATCTCCCAAAATAACAATGAGCAAAATAAAGTAGAATCAAAATGGAAATAAGGTAGAATCATAGTTTTTTTTTTTCTCTTTTTGAATGTTTTTACTTTTAACTTAACTTCAGAGTGATGAGACACTAATTTTTCTAGTAAAAATGATTTTATTTAGAACAGCATCTTTGTCTATAAGTTTGAAAAGTATTTCCATATAATCCAAGTAGGACTGTTTTGTTTATAAGTTTGAAAAGTATGTAAAACCATTAGAAGAGTCATCACCAGGGAGGATATGCACTTTTGGAATGGTGGAGGAAACGCTCTACAGACATATTCCGTAGTGATATAACCATAATGAGCAAAAAGTATTTTTGAAAAGTATCTGAAGTGTCTGGGGACACGTGTATTCACGTATTTACATAATTTCATGAAGATCAAGGCAAGTCTGTAGCTTTGGAGCCATAATCCGCTCCTTCCCCACTAACCCTAGCTCAGTGAGAAAAGGGTCCCATTCCAAGTATTTATGGCTAAGAAGGTAGGGCTCCCACTATGCCCAGCTCTGAGTGAAGGGCCATGGTTTCCCCACGGGACAGACAGACAGCCAGCATACTCATCATCCCCAGCTACACACTGCAGAGACTAAACTTCAAGCAAGAGTGGCTAAGACTTAACATCTCCGTTTCTCCATGAAACCCCCTTGTGCCAAGCAAAGGCTCTAGGTGAGGTTCCAAAAGCAAGAAACCCTAGAATTCCAACTGCCCTTGCCTAAGCTCATTCACAGAATGAGCTTTCCCCATGCTAGGAAAGGCAAGCTGAGAATACTATGGCCTACCACACTTGTCTTAGTCCATTCAGGCGACTACAATGAAATGCCACTGACTGGGTGGCTTCTCAACAGCGAGCATATTTTTCACAGTTCTGGAAGCTGGAAATCCAAATTCAGGGTGTTAGAATGCTCAGTTTCTGGAGAAAGTCTTCCTCTGGGGTACAGACTGCCTACTTCTTGCTGCATCCTCACATTGTAGAAGTAGCTAGAGAGCTCTACAGAGTCTCTAATAAGAACAATAATACCACTAAAAAAACCAGACAATAATCTCACTCATGTGGTCTCCACCCTTGTGACCTACGCACGTCCCACAGACCCCACTTCGTACTACTGTCTCATGGGGATTGGAATTTCGACATATGAATTTTGGAAAGACCATAAGCATTCAGATCATAACAGCACCTGCTCAGTATCCTGATTATAAAATAGAATGTCACTTTGAGAGAAGAGTCCCAACTGTATCCACTGCCAGCTCTGGAGCGTCGTTTCCAGACATTTCGGAAAGGTGATCAACAGAACATAAGGAAAAGCTCTTAAGCTCCCCCCCAAATAAAACTTTATTTATTGTACTTTGTGTGCCACTTCAGTCTAAGGGAACTCTCAAGAACAGTGGAGATTTCTGTTCTGAGCAACTAAAAGGAGGCTGGTAGCTCCAAGAGAGCAACCAGGTAACCACAGACCGATTTGGCATTCCCAGAGAACACCAAGGAAGGAGGACATTGTTGAGAAAACAAGCAGAGCAGTCATCAGGCAGCCCTTGGAGCCCAACTGCTGCGTGTGGGTTAACAACAGAAGCAGCAGACTTAAAAGAGAGAAAGAGATGCCCAAAGGGAGCCTTATTCTCTCTTTCTCTCTCTCACTGCTCTCCCACGATGACTGTTTGCAGGCTCAAAGGTGAGCTTTCTGAGGAGCAGGTCAGGGGCCTCATAAAGCAGGGGAAGTAGATTTTGCTAGTTAATACAGCCAAGACATTAAACAAATATATAAGCAAACGACAGAAACAATAGAACTGGAAGAAAGCTGCCAGAGTTACTATAATATTCTCTATAAAATATCCAGGTTTGAAAAGAAATGACGAGATACATATATAAACAAAAAAGTGTGAGCCATGTATGGGTGAGGAAGAGAAGGCGACAAAAATCGTGAGAGGGCCCAGGTGTGACACTTAACAAAAAAGACTAATTAGCCATTATGGATATGTGAAGAAAAATAATAAAAAATAAAACTGAAGGAAGCCATGTTTAACAATATACAGTATCGTGTGGTGATGATGGTGATGATGATCACATACAGAGTATCAATAAATTGGTAGAAATTACCCAAGAGAACCAATTGGTAATTCTGGTGTTGAAATGAAAAATCCACCAGAGAGGGTCAAACAGTAAATTTCAACTGGTGAAAAGCATCAATCATCTCCATAGACACAGAAAATCACTGGATAAAACTAAATGCTCATTCATGGTTAAAATACACACACATGCTCCAAAACTAAGAATAGAGAAAGCTTCCTGAATGTGATAATGAACATCTACAAAAACTACACAGTTAATATCATACGTAATGATAAAAGACTGACCGTGTTTCCCCTTCAATCAGCAGTAATACAGGATGTCCACTCTTGTCACTTATATTCCGCATGGAGATCCTATTCAGGGACATTATGCAAGAAAATAAAATGAAAGACATCAAGACCATAAAAGAAGAAGTAAACTTCTTCATTTGCAGAAGACATGATCTTGAAATAAAAAATCCTAAGGAATCCACACAAAAAATACAAGAACGGTATACATAGAGTAATTGTATTGTTACACATTAACAATAAGCCATCCAAAAATAAAATAAATAATACAGTTCCGTTTGTCATAGAAACAAAAAGAATAAATTACTTAAGTATGAACATATACGCTGACAACTACAAAATATTTTTAAAGAAATTAAAACACCCATGGATAAATGGGAGAATACCCCGTGTTCATGAGTTATGGGACTTAATATTGTTAAAATGGCAATTTTCCTCAAATCGTTCTATTGCTTCAAAGTAATCTCTATCAAAATGTCAACTAGTTTTTGCAGAAAAATTGACAAGTTTATCCTAAAATTCATGTGGAAATTGAAGGGACACTGACAAAACTTGAATGAGAACAGAAACAAACTTGAAAACTTCAAATATGCTACAAAGCTATTGTAAATAAGACTGTGTGGCACTAGCATAATGCAGACATACAGATTTATAGATTCCATATATGTCAGTGGAATAGAATTGAGAGTTCCACAATTAACTGTTATGTTTACAACCCATTTACCTTAAACAGGATGCTAGACAAGTCAATGGGAAAAGAATGGTACTTTTGATTGAAGCATAATTAACATGCCACGCTATACTAGTTTCAGATGTAAATATAATGAGTGAACAATTCTATACATTATTCAGTGTTCGTCATGATAAATGTGCTCTTAATCCTCTTTCTGGTAATAATAGTATTTTTGATATGTTGTGTTGGAATCATTGAATAGCCATGTGTAAATGGATGAAGATAGACCATTTTTTCACACTGTACACACAAATTACATTCAAAGTGGATCCACACCTAAATACAAGAGCTAAGTTATAATACTCTTAGGATAAAATAGAGAAGTAAATCTTCCTGGACATGGATAGACAAAGCTTTCTCAGGGCAACAAAAGCATAAACAACAACAAGAGAAATACATAAGCTGAATTTTATCTAATTTTTTTTAAAGAGCATTTAAATAAACCCTTTGGAGAAAGTGTAAGACCCACCTATGAAACTGGAAAAAATTATTTATTAAATTACTTTAAGGAAGCTATCCTAAGAGTATATTGTATACTCAATAACAGGGCAAATAACTCCATTAAAAAATGAAGCTGAATCTGACAAAGAATCTGAACAGACATTTCTCCAAAGAAGACATACAAGTGGCCATTATGGACATACAGATAGGCGAAAAATCAGTAGCTCTCAGGGAAATGTAAATCAATACCCCAGTGACATATAACTTTGCATCTCTTATGAAATGGTTATAACGAAAAAGACAGGCAACAACAAATGTTGGTGAGGTTGTAGAGAAACTGAGATGTTCATTCACTAAAGATGGTGGAATGAACTCATTTTGTAAAATAGTCTGGTAGTTGTTCAATATACGAAATCTTATTTCATCAAGAAAGAGGAATCGAATACTCTCATTCTACACTAAAATTACCTCTGCAAACGTAATGCTAAGTGAAAAAAAGAAGTCACAAAAGACCACCTATTATATGATTTCATTTATAGGAAATGCCCAGAATAGCAAATTTATAAAGACGGATAGGAAATTAGTGGCTGCCTATGGTTGAGAGATTTTGTGGGAAATGCCAAGAATTGCTAATAGGTGTGGGATTCCTTTTAGAGGTGACATTGTAAATTTTTCGAAAATATTTTAGGACTGATTGTCATGATGGTTTGCACAACTCTTTGAATATGCAAAAAACTGTTAAATCATATGGTTTATGAATTACACTTCAATAAAGTTGTTAAATAAAAAGAAAATCCTCATTGGGAACTGAGCGGAGCTTATTGAATAGCAAGATAATGGCAGAATTTCACTTGGAACAAAAGATGCTGTGAAAACTGTATTAGCCACTTCTCAGACAACTGCTAAAAACAATGTCAAATTATAGCCCTCCCCTGCTACTCAATAATGTGATAAGTGTTTCTACTTCATAGAAATTATGGTTCAAACAAAGGCTTTCTCTTTTAAAGAAATGCGCATTCTTGCTGAATGAACTCCTTGGATGATCTTCCTGGCATACTCAGCTGCCCTGGACTTTTCAAGATCTATGGTTTTGAAATGTTCATCACTGTCCTCCTCCCCGCCACCCCCCTCCCCTCACCCCCCGCACACACACATTTTTTTTTCATCATTCTCTTCAGACTTGAATTCTTAGTTCATATTTTAAATCACTACCATTTAACATATTCCACTGCAGTTTCTCTGTACATCCTTTTAATTAATCTCCTAAACCACATGATGAGGATTTGTTCACTGTTCTGTTGCAACCAGGAAACACTGGGCACATGGTGAGCTATTTCTATATCATAAACCTGTTCTACCTACTTGTCTTTCTGTTTTTAAACTCTTACTGAACTTTATTTTCTATGTTTTGATTACTCTTGCTTAATTGTTTGATTCAAGGTACTGATTTGAGGGACTGTAATGCATAGCCATGGAATATATTAATGCATTTATCTCATGTGCATTTCTTTTTCCGTGATCTTAATTCCAATTTGCCTCAGGTACAACCTTAACTTCCTGAGGAGGGGGCAGAGATAGAGTAATTAAAATAGTTACTACAGAGCAAAATAATAGACAGACTATAACAAGAGACAAATAAGGAAATTGTATAATGATAAAAGGATTAATTCCACAAAAGGATATAACATTGGTAAATATCTTTGTACCCAACAAGGGAGTACTCACATATATAAAGCAAATATTTACAGATATAAAGAGAGAAAATGACAGTAATACAACAGTCACAGGAGAGGTTAACACCCACTTACATCAATAGATAAATCATCCAGACCAAAAATCCATATGGAAACAGTGGCCTTAAATGACACATTAGACCAGATGGACTTAATAGATATATATAAAACATTACATCAGACAACAGGAGAATATACATTTTTTGAAGTGCATATGAAGCTTTCTCAAAGATAGATCACGTGTTAGGCCACAAGACAAGTCTTAATAAATTTAAGAATCTTGAAATCATATCAAGCATCTTTTCAAACACAATGTAATGAAAATAGAAATCAATTACAAGAAGAAAAATAAAGAAAACATAAAATGTAACCCTACGATGCAGCACTTGCACAATTAGGAATTTCCTAAAGGAGACAAAAATATTGCTTGAAAGGGGGATGTGCACCCCAATATTTAGAGCAGCATTATCAACAGTAGCCAAACGTCCCAAATGAGAGATCCCAAATGTCCATTGACTGATGAATGGATAAAGAAGATGTGATACCTACCTATGATGGAAGACGAATATTACTTAGCCATCAAAAATAATGAAATTTTGCCATTTGCATTATGTGAACGGAGCCATAATGTATCATCCTAAGCAAAATAAGTCAATCAGAGAAAGACAAATACCATACGATGTCACTCATATGTGGAAGTTAAAAAACAAAACAGATAAACATATAGGAAGCATAGGAAAAAGAAGAGAGGGAAACATACTACAAGAGACTCTTAATAATAAAGAACCGACTGAAGGTTAATGGAGGGAGGTGGGTAGAAGATGGACTAGATAGGTGATGGGTATTAAGGAGGGCACTTGTGATGGGCACTAGTTATTGTATGTAAGCGGTGAGTCACTGAATTCTACTCTCGAAACCAATATTGCACTGTATATTAACTACTTAAAACTTAAGTGAACGAATGAATGAATGAATGAATGAATAAATAAAAAGAAAAAAACACAAATATGTAAAGACTAAACAGTGTGTTACTAAACAACCAGTAGGTCGATGAAGATAACAAAAAGGAAGTCAAAACATACCTTAAGACAAATGAAAATGAAAAAAACACAACATTCTAAAATCAATGGGACACAGAAAAGCAGTTTTTAGAAGGAAATTTAGAGTAATATAGGCTTACCTTAAAAAAAAGAAAGAGGGGCGCCTGGGTGGCGCAGTCGGTTAAGGGTGCGACTTCAGCCAGGTCACGATCTCGCGGTCCGTGAGTTCGAGCCCCATGTCAGGCTCTGGGCTGATGGCTCGGAGCCTGGAGCCTGTTTCCGATTTTGTGTCTCCCTCTCTCTCTGCCCCTCCCCCGTTCATTCTCTGTCTCTCTCTGTCCCAAAAATAAATAAAAAACGTTGAAAAAAAAATTTAAAAAAAAGAAAGAAAAAGAAAGCAACCAGAAAACTCTCAAATAAAGAATCTAATCTCACACCTCAAGGAACCCGAAAAAGACCAAATGAAGTCCAAAGTTATTAGAATGAAAGAAATAAAAAAGTTTAAGCATAAATAAATTAAATAGAGACTAAATAAACAATAAAAAAGATCAATGAAACTGAGAGGTGGTTCTTTGAGAAAAGATCAAATTAATAAAGCTCTACTCAAACTCATAAAATAGAGAGACAGAGAGCACCTAAATAAATAAAATCAGAAATTAAAGAGGAGAAGCTACAACTGACACCACAGAAATACAAAGCATCATAAGAGACTAGTACAAATAATTATGTGCCAACAAATTGGAAAATTTAAAAGAAATGATTAAAATTCCTAGAAACAGACAATCTTCCAGGCACAAATCAGGAAGAAATAAAACATCTGAATATACCAATTATTAGTAATTAAATTGAATTATAATAACAGAGTTCACAACAAACAAATGCCCAAGATCAGACAGCTTCACAGGTAAATTATACCAAAGATTTAAAGAGTTAATATCTATCCTCTTCACACTATTTTAATTGTTTTAATGTTTATTTATTTTGAGAGAGACAGAGCATGAGTGGGGAGGGGCAGAGAGAGAGAGGGAGACAGAATCCGAAGCAGGCTCCAGGTTCCAGGCTCTGACCTATCGGCACAAAACCTGATGTGGGGCTTGAACTCATGAACCATGAGATCATAACCTGAGCTAAAGTCAGACACTTAATTGAGTGAGATATCCAGGTGCCGTTATAGCCCTTCTCTCTTATAGCACTCCTGCCCACTGTGGGCTCATACCCATGAACTGCGAGATCATGACCTGAGCCAAAGTTGGATGCTTAACTGACTGAGCCACCCAGGTGCCCTCACACTATTTTAAACATTACAGAGGATGGAATGTTTCCAAATTCATTCTGCAAGGACATTATTACCCTGACACCAAAATGAGACAAAGACACTCCAAAAATAAAAAGCAGATTGCAGTCCAAAATCCCTAATACAGATGCAGAAATCCTCAACAAAATAATAGCAAAATGAATTCGTCAATACACTAAACGGATCATACAACATGATCAGGTGGGATTTACTTCAGGAAAGCAAGAATGATTTAATATCTGGAAATCAATTAATGCAATACACCACCTCAACAAAATAAAGGATAAAAATCATATGATCATCTCAATTGATGCAGAAAAGGCATTTGAGAAGATTCAACATCCGTTCATGATAAAAACTTTCAACAAAGTGGGTATAGAGGAACATGCCACAACATAATAAAGGCCATATATGACAAACCCACAACTAACGTCATATTCAACTCTGAAAAGCTCAAAGCTCTTCCTCTAACATCAGGAATAAGACAAGAATGCCCAAACTCCCAACTTGTTTTTTTTTTCAGCGTTTATTTATTTTTGGGACAGAGAGAGACAGAGCATGAACAGGGGAGGGGCAGAGAGAGAGGGAGACACAGAATCGGAAACAGGCTCCAGGCTCCGAGCCATCAGCCCAGAGCCTGACGCGGGGCTCGAACACGCGGTCCACGAGATCGTGACCTGGCTGAAGTCGGACGCTTAACCGACTGCGCCACCCAGGCGCCCCCCAACTTGTTTTCAATGTAGTACTGGAAGTCTTAGCCACAGCAATAAGATAAGAAAAAGAAATAAAATGCATCCACATTGGTAAGGAAGAAGAAAAACTGTCACTATATACATATGATATAGTACCATACAGAGAAAACCTAAAGACCCTACCCCACACAAAAAAATATTAAAACTAATTCAGTAAAGTTTCAGGACACAAAATGAATGTACAGAAATCTACTGCATTTCTATATATTAAATACATTAATAATAAAATGCCAGGAAGAGACATTAAGAAAACAATCCCATTTATACTGCATCAAAAGAGTAAGATACCTAGGAATAAATTTAACCAAGGTGGGAAAAGACCTGCATTCTTAAAACTATAAGACATTGATAAAACAAATTGAAGATGACATAATCAAATGGAAAGATATATCATGCTCATGAATTAGAAGAATTAATATCAAGATGACCATATTACCCAAGGTAATCTGCAGATTTCAATGCAATCCCTATCAAAATACCACTGCATTTTTCACAGAACTAGAACAAATAATCTTAAAATTTGCATAAAAACCACAAAAGACCCTGCATATACAAAACAGCCTTGAAAAAGAAGAGTGAAGCTGGAGGTATCATGCTTCCTGATTTCAAACTATACTACAAAGACACAGAAATCAAATCAGTATGGTACTGGAATAAAAACAGATATAGATCAACTGAACAGAATAACGTCCCAGATATAAACCCATCCTTATATGGTCAATTAATCTACAAAAAACGAAGAAAGAAATACAATGGGGAAAATACAGTCTATTATGTAAATAATGTTAGGAAAACTGGAAAGGTACATACGGAAAAATAAAACTGTACCACTCTCTTACAGCATATACAAAAATAAACTCAAAATGAATTAAAAACCTAAATGTGAGACTTGAAACCAAACTCTTAAAAGAAAATACAGGCAGTAAATACTCTTGAGCATTAGTCTTAGAAATATGTTTTGTTGTTTTGTTTTTTGGATCTGTCTCCTCAGGCAAGGGGAACAAAAGCAGAAATAAACAGATGGAACTAGAAGAAACTAAAAACCTTTAGCACGGTTAAGGAAACCATCAACAAGATGAAAAGGCAGTCTACTGAATGAGAGAATATGTATGCAAATGATGTATCTATTAAGTGGTTACTATCCAAAATATATAAGGAACTCATACAACTCAAACACCAAAAGAAGAAACACTCTAATTACAAAATGCACAGAGGACCTGAATAGACATTGTTTCCAGAAAAATGCCGACAGGTGCATACAGAAATGCCATCAGATGCATGAAAGGGTTTCAACATGATTAATCATCAAGGAAGAGAAAATTAAAACCGCAACTGGTTATCACCTCACATCTGTCAGAAAGACAAGAAATGTGTTGATGAAAACGAAGAGAAAAGTGAACACTTGTGCATTGCTCGTGGGATGTTAAATTGGTGCCGCCACTATGAAAAGCCACATGAAGTTTCCTCAAAAACTTAAAAATAGAAGTAACATACAATCTAACATTTCAACTTCTGAGTATTTATCTGAAGAAAGCAAAAACACTAATTTGAAAAGATATATGTACCTCTATGTTCATTGTAGCATTAGTTACGATAGTCAAGATTTGGAAAAAACTTATGTCCATTGATAAACAAATGGATAAAGATAATACGGTCAATATATACAGAAGAATATACTCAGCCATAATAAAGAATGACATCTTGTCATTTGCAAGCAACATGGATGGAATGAGAGGGTTTTATGCTAAGTGACATAAATCAGACAGAGAAAGTAAAATACTATATGATGTCATTTATATGTGGAACATAAAAAAAAGAAATGAACAAACAAAACAGAATCAGAGCCATAAATAGAGATTTGGTGGTTGCTACATATAATGTAATGTAATGTAATGTAATATATAACATAATATAATATAATATAATATAATATAATATAATAATAACTCTGTATGGTGACAGGTTAGACTGGTTATCTGTTCCTAATTTATGTAAATGTTGAATCATTACATTGTACACCTGAAACTGATATAATATTATATGTCAACTACACTTTAAAAAAACATAAAAAAAGGTGATGATTTCCTAAAAGCAGAAGAAGCAATATCATCTAGTATAAATAAAGAATTACCTAATGTTTTAATCAATTATTTTTTTGAGACTGGATCAATGGCAATTGTACATTTTTTTTAACGTTTATTTATTATTGAGAGACACAGGGTGACAGAGCATGAACATGGGAAGGGGCAGAGAGAGGGGGAGACACAGAATCTGAAGCAGACCCTAGGCTCGGAGCTGTCAGCACAGAGCCCAACACCTGGTTGGAACTCCCAAGTGGGGAGATCATGACCTGAGGCAAAGTTGGACGCCCGACCGAGCCACCCAGGAGCCCCAATTGTACATAGTTTTTTTAAAAAAACTGTTATATCCTATTCCAAATATAATTGGAATTCTTTAAAAGGTATTTGGGTCTTTAAAATGGTAATTGCCTTAGCAGTGGTTCATTTCCCAGAGAGTCAGTACTCCCTAGGGAGTAAATAGCTTTGTGTTATAAATAGGAAATTGTTTTCCAGTACTACAAATTAAGCAGTAATAGGTCATGGAGTAGAGGACTATCCTGACCTAAACTAAACTCAAAGTATACTACAAACAACAAACAGAGCAAGTGGAAATCACAATTAAAGGACAGAAGGAAACTCTTATTTATTTGTATGCCACAGTCTCCTCATTACAAAAATAAAGTCATCAGAGCTGAGGGTCTATAAAGGGCACCATGGCCTTACTTCTGAAATTGTATCAGTTAGGATTGTAATCAAATTCAGAATAGACTCTGACAGTGACTTATTAGTGTCCTTAATTATTTGATTTACTCATTTGATTATTATAAGTGATTATCCCTATTGAAGGCAAGAGGATTTGTCTTGAGTTTGAATTCTCAAAACTGGTGAAGTTATCATGTTTACTTCTATCACTGAAATTAAAAAGAATAGACATGGGATATATTTTTCTAATAAGGTAACTGCAAGATTTATATTGTGAAGAGTGGGCTTAATAGAATTAGTATGTAACAGGTCAGCCCATTACATTCTCTAACATAAAAATATTCTATAGATTAAATAAAAATTATAATAGTTACATATTTTATTAAAAATTATATTCCAAGGAATTTAAAAAGGGCTTTATGTTTATTACTGAATAAAAGAAACAATAGTGTGAAATATACTAAGAGATTCTCATTTGTCCTTCACTTAAATAACATCTTTCCCTATCCGTCTTCTCTCTTTGCTCTTGGCGCCTGTAATTACTAATATGTAAATGTTCTTCAGTGTCCTCTCCTGCTTACTGAGAATAGAGATTAATTTAGGACTTAAAATTTTCAAAGTATTTTCAAAGACTCTACTTGGTATAGAAGAGTCTATATTCCTAAGGTGTATTAAATATCATTTTTTCCATTTCAAACAAGAAATTAGCAAATATTTTAGGTTCAACAGTTCCTGTTCCGTATCTACTCTGGATCAGAGAATGTGATAGACATTGCACAAAGACGAATCAAAGAGCCCCTGTCTAGGGTGTAGTGAATTCAGAAAGACCAATACAAAGTTCTAAATTCTGGTTGAATCTGTGAAATATCCATTTTTTTACTCAAATTCTTTTTGTTTACTGTTGTATTTTAAGAATTTGTTGTATATTTTGGATACCAGTATTATCATGCACATATTTTGCGAGTATTTTCTTCCAGTCCATCGCTTCTATAACCCCTGGATCTCTATAGAAATGCTCAGCTCTAACAGTTTACTTTTGCCAGTTTTGTCATATCTCTTGCATGCAGAAACTAAGGGACACTGTGGTCTGCCATTATTATGACTCAAATATCTATCCATTGTGTAGCCTCTATTTCTGTGACAGCACCAACTGAATCTCATGACTTACAGGCTAATAATAAATTTGGGGACCAACCTCCCTACCCCCACTGTCTCAACAATGACCCTGATCTTTATGTCGGGATTTCCTCACCATATTTAGTGTACAGAATATCCATGCTAAACCTGACCCTGATCATGATGAAAAAAATAATTAAAGTTATTTATTTTTGAGAGACAGAGACAGAGTAGAGCAGGGGAGGAATCTGAAGCGGTCTCCAGACTGTCAGCACAGAGTCGGACACAGGGTTCAAACCCACCAGCCATGAGATCATTACCTGAGCTAGAGTCAGGCGCTTAAGTGACTGAGCCACCCAGGTGCCCCCCAAAAAACTCCATTTAAAAGTATCTTACCTATTCTCTGTCAGGACATTAGACTGAGTTGCATATTTCATGAAATATTGAAACTGAAATTACCCTAATCAATCGTATTTGCCTGAGAAGGAACTCCAGTCCATACATAAAATATCTCCCCCTCCAACTTCAAACAAGCATTTCTAGGACCCCCAAAGGAACATTACACATGCACACAGGAATATGCGCTTTCCCGGTCTTCTGCAGTAAACAGGCTTATGCTGAGAGTGACTGTTAAGATGCTGTTAATTTGTGTATTTTTTTAAGTTTTTATTTATTTACTTTGAGAGAGACACAGAGAGGGGAGAGGGGCAGAGAGAAAGAGAGACAGAGAATCCCAAGCAGGCTCCACACTGCTAGCACAGACCTCGATGTGGGGCTTGAATCTACTAACCGTGAGATCGTGACCTGAGCTGCAGTCAAGAGTTGGATGCTCAACCAACGGAGCCACCCAGGTGCCCCATGTTGCGGCCCTGTTAGATGTGGTTTTTCCTGTCTACTTCACAGTATTGGCCAGGAGTGGCTTATTATCCTGAGCAGTGGACATTACCAATTACATGACCATGATTGGCTCCTTCTTCCTTTATGACAAGTTCTAACCTAGGAAAAACCATCTGACCCGCATACCCAAATCTATTTCTATCAGGTTGAAACATCAACTTAAATCCCTTAGAAATCGAACAATAAACTGGACTTCTTAACTTCCAAAGGTTGGGACTTGTGCAACAATTTAATTACATATTGGGAGAATTAGAGAAAATTGACTATAGAGGATTAGAAATATGCACAAAGTATCATCATTCTACCATTTACAAATCATTTAACCTTGAACAAGCTAATTTATTCACCTGATAGTTTTAGTAACTATACAATGAGGATAATAATAAATACATAGAGTTTTTATATACATATATATATAATAATTTTGTATTATATGCATATATTTTTTAAACTGCAAAGCATAAGTATAGCACTTTTAAGGACTCTGTAGGCAAAGTGCAAACCATCGTTCCCTCCCTTGTAATCTCTTGTCTTCTCTCATTTGCAATATTCATTAATTCATTCAATATTTGTTTTATTATTTCATTTACTAAGTTCATATCGTGTACCAAACAATGTCCTAAGTGCTCAAAGTACATGACTGAAATAAACAAAGTCCTGGAACTCAAGGAGTAAATATTCTAAAAGGGAATGACAATAAACACTCAAACACATACATATGTAAGTTTAAGTGTCGCAGAGTTCTCTTCCAATGCATTAGATCTCTTTATCTCTCATTCTGTTAATATTGTTGTCTCAATAAATTTAGTACATTAAAAATGTCGCAAAAAATTAATCCAGTATTTCTGAAAGAAGCAATGACTTTGATCAGAGTATAAATTTTTTTTGGTATGTGTTTAAATGTATGTGTTTAAATTGGGAAAGTAGTTTACCAAAAGTAATTTTAATGTTGAGTGACTAGTTAAAATAAAGTCATTCAGAAATGTGGAATTTGGTTTGGTTAGTATTCTCATTCTCTCTCTCTCTCTCTTTTTTTTTTTTTTTGAGTTTATTTATTTATTTATTTTGAGAGAGAGAGAGTGTGTGTGTGTCTGTGTGTGTGTGTGTGTGTGTGCGCACGCATGTGAGCAAGGGAAGACAGGGCGGGGGGGTGGGGGTGGGGTGGAGAATCCCAAGCAGGCTCCATGCTGTCAGTGCACAACCCTACAAGGCTGGAAGTCAAGCAACTGTGAGATCATGACCTGAGCTGAAATCAAGAGTCAACAACTCAACCAACTGAGCCATCCAGGTACTCCAGGTTAGTGTTCTAAAAGAAGGTATAGCACCACTGGAATTGTTGAAAATCATTTTTCTCCTAGTGGATAAATAGGGATTTGAATTACCTCATAATCTCCAGTATCTAGGTAATCAATTTGGTTTGGTAATGATTCTAAGGCATATTTGAGCAGCAAATTTTAAGAATATAATTTTCTCAGACCAAATATATTTAGGTAATAATTATCAATTGGCCATTATTTGCCAATGATGAATGTGATCGATGATAGGAAATGTGGAAAATGCCATGCTGAAAAAAAAAATCCAGCATCTTAGAGAACAATGATCTAGTGAAATGGATAAGAAACTAGGAATGTAAAAAGTAAATTATATGTCACACATTTCATTGATCCCTCACAAGTCTATCAAGAATATTTATGATTTGATGCCTTTTCTAAAAGTACAAAAACTGTGGCTCGGGGAACAAAGGTTGTTAATGGTAATATAAAGATTAGGACATGGCTCCATCATTTTATTTAAAAATATGTGTTTTTCGAAGCAGCGCATATTGTAAAATCAATACCTCTTCCTCGGTAATAAAAGGGTTTGGGAAGAGCAATTATTGTGTAAGATACAAAGTATCCTACTTGTTTGGGGGAGACTCAGATTATATGTTACACTGTTCTTATTGCATAGATATATTGTTTCTCAAGTATAAGACAGTTTAAAATGTGATGATGCAAAATGAAATATAATGTGTAACTAAAGGATTATGTCTTTCTGCAACTTAAAATAAAATGGTTACTTAAAAGTAATTATCTAAATTTTAAAGCAAAAAGATTAGATGACTGTTCCTCTTATAAGAGTGGAAAAAATGAAACTGGATCTCTTCAAAGTCAAAACCCAATGTTCCAAGACTAAGTGCACTTAACAGAGTTGCTTGTTGGACTGCTAATGACAAAAATATATAAAGTCAAGAAGAACAGCTTAGTCTTTCATATTAACATAAAGAGAAGAGAAAACAATCATTCAGTCTAGGAAAGATTCAAGGTTCTTCACTGCATGTTAATGAAATTAATAGCTATTCGGGATTAATAGTTTATTCTAGAATTTAATGGCTGCCCAACATTCTTGTGTTGGAAAAAGAACAATAAAAGGCAAATTAAATCTAAATTGTTTTGGTTTCCTAGCTTTGGAGTAGATATAATGTATTGTATTTGAAATATTCTCTTTATTTAAAACAGAAAGGTAGGGGAGCCTGGGTGGCTTAGTGGGTTGAGTGTCCCACTCTTGATTTCCATCCAGGTCATGATGTCACCTTTTGTGACCTCAAGCTGGGCTCTGTGCTGACAGCATGGAGCCTGCTTGGGATTCTCTCTGTGCCCCACCCCCACTCATGCACCTGTGCGCATGAACTCTCTCTCTCTCTGTCTCTCTCTCTCTGTCTCTCTCTCTCAAAATAAATAAATTTTACCAAAAAAAAGAGAGAAAGGCAAAAATCATCCCAAATTAAACTGTAATATAATTTAGGAATAGTTAAAGTGACTGCCATATAATTTTTAAAAGGCATAGTAATGCAAATGTAATATTTTTGATATATTTAAGAACAGCATTTCATATGAATCACTTTATGATTATTGTTCCATGCTTGATTGTTAAGAAATATAAAATTATTTTAGGCATGCATTAAAGTTTAAAAAATATTTCTATTTATTTTATATGTATCTAAGGTATGCACCAAAATAATTTAAGAAGTCTGTCTTTTTCAGGGCACCTGGATGGCTCAGTGGGTTAAGCATCTGACTTCAGCTCAGGTCATGATCTCATGGTTAGTGAGTTAGAGCCACAGTGAGTTTGAGCCCCCCATCAGGCTCTCTGCTTTTAGTGTAGAACCTGCTTCGGATCCTCTGCCCCTCTCTCTCTCTCTGCCCCTCCCCTGCTTGCTATCTCTCTCTCTCTCTCTTTCTCACTTTCTCTCTCAAAAATAAACATTAAAAAAAAAGAAGTCTTTTTCTTGTTGCCTTTCTTTATAAATGATTGCATAAAAGTGCATATAATAATAAAATTACTTATTTCCAGATGTGAGAATTTCAAGTATGTATTTGTGTTTTGTTTTGTTTTAAAGTTTCATCTATTTTGAGAGAGAGAGAGAGACATTTACTGTAAGAAATAAGTTCATGCAATTATGGAGGCTGTCATGTCCCAAGATCTGCAGTTGGAAAGCTGGGGACCCAGGAGAGCTGATGGTGCAGTTCTAGTCTGAAAGCCTGTGGGCTCAAGACTCAGAAAGAGCTGAAGGTGTAGCCTGAATATGAAAACAGGAAAAAACTTATGTCCCAGCTTGAAGGCAGTCAGTTGGGCATGGTACACTGTTCTGTTCAGTCTTTTTGTCCTATTCAGATGCTGAAATGATCTGACGGGGCCCCATCCTCCTTAGGGAGGGCAATCTGCTTCATTCGCTGTACTTTGGCCGATGTTAATCTCAACCAGAAATACTCTTACAGACACACCCACAAAAATGTTGGAACAAATATCTGGGCATCCCGGCAGATGAAATTAATCATCGCGTATTTCATAATATTTGGAGAAAAAAAAATCCAACCAGATTGAATTAGTCATTTAGGATCTCTGTAACAAGAATACCATATGCTGGATGACTTAGATGAGAAGCATTTGTGTCTCACAATTCTGGAGGCTGCGAAGCATAGGTGATGACACTGGCAGGTCTTCTGTGTGGAGACAGGCACCTTCTTATATCTTCATATGGGAAAGACGGGGGGTGAGAGAAATCTGATCTCTTTTCCTTCTTCTGAAGGCATTAATCCCATTCAGGAGGCCCTCACTCTCAAGTCCTTATTACCTCCTAAAGGATGCATCTCCAAATACCATCCGATTGGGGATTAATCTTCAACACGTGAATTTTGGGGTGGGAGAGGAAGAAAGACATACAGTCCATAACACAGATCAAAATAAACTTTATGAGACTGATACAAAATGGACACACTTATCTACACCTGAAGTATAGTAAACAAAACAAACAATAAATGTATATATATATTTATAATTATATATAAATGTATGTATAATTATAAGTTTATATTTATTTATATTCATATATAATTATTTGATATGGATAATATTGAAAATAAATGAATATATATAATTTTTTTCTAGTGATTGACATTATACCAATTGAATGAACATTGGGAATACAATTAAACTATACAGTTTTTTACATATTATTACAAAATGTGTAGATGGACCAAATATTTACATATAAGAAATAAAACCATAATAGTATTGTAATAAAATAAATTAGACAACATTAGGTCTGGGTGAAGGAAGCCTGTCTAAACACGGTTTTAATATCTGAAATCATAGACATCATGGTCACTAGATCATACAAATTTAATGTGCTATTAACAAACAATAAACATAATTTTAAAAGGAAAATTTTGTTATGTCTATGATGAAGCAGTAATCTGCTCTCTAGTCAGGTTTCTAGCAAAAACTGAAGAAAAAATAACCCTAATAAGAAAACAAACAGCCTGATTAAAAAGAAAGTTGGACAGGGCACCTGAGTGTCTTAGTCCCTTAAGTGTGCAACTCTTGATTTAGGCTCAGGTCACGATCTCACGGTCATGGGATCTAGCCCTACATTGGTCTCTGCACTGGGCATAGAGTCTGCTTTGGATTTTCTCTCTCCTTCTCTCTCTGTTCCCCATTCGTGCTCTCTCGCTTTCAGAATAAATGAATAAACATTGAAGAAACATCTGGAGACTTTGATACCTCCATAAAGAAGATACACAAATGGCAAATAAGCACATGAAAAAATACTCCTCATCCTACGTCATCAGGCAAATGCAAATTAAAACACCAATGAGATACTACTACCCGCCCATTAGAAGGCCCAAATCCAGAATGCTGAAAACACTAAATGTTACTGAGGATATGGAGTAACACGAACCTCATTCATTGCCTATGATAATGTAAAATGATACAGACACTTTGAAAAATAGTTTGGCTATTTCTTACAAAACTGAACATAGTTTTACCAAGCAATCCAGCAGCCTCACCCTTTGGTGTTTATTACAAGAAACGGAAAACTCATGCCCACACAAAACCTTTGCACAGATGTTTGTAGCAACTTTATTCATAATTTTCAAAACCCAGAAGCAACCAAAATGTCCTTCAGTAAGCAAATGGATGAACTGGTTGATCCAGACAATGGAATATTCTTCTGCAATAAAAATAAAT
This sequence comes from Prionailurus viverrinus, assembly GCF_022837055.1. Taxonomy (NCBI): domain Eukaryota; kingdom Metazoa; phylum Chordata; class Mammalia; order Carnivora; family Felidae; genus Prionailurus; species Prionailurus viverrinus. The sequence continues at coordinate 138,735,886 of NC_062569.1, read as the reverse complement.
GAGCCAACAAGCCAGGAAAAGACACGGAGGAAATGGAAATGCAGATTATTATATGAAATTAGCCAATCTGAAAAGTCTACATATGGTATGATTTCTACGATATAGCATTTGGGAAATGCCAAACTATGGAAACAATAAAAAGGTAAGTGGTTCCTCAAGGTTGGGAAAGAGGAATGAACAAGCAGAACACAAGATGATTTTTAGGGTACTGAAAATAGTCTATATGAAATCATAACAGTGGATACATGACATTATACATTTGTCCAAATTTCAAAGAATGCATAACACCAAGCGTGAACCCTAAAGTGAACTATGGACTTTGGATGATTTTAATGTGTCAATGTAGTTTCGTCAGTTGTAATAAAAGAAACACTGTGGTAGGGGATGTTGGTAATGAGGGAGGCTGTACATGTGCAGGGGCAGAGGGCCCATGGGAAATCTCTGTACTTTCCTCATAATGTTATTATAACCCAAAACTACACTTAACAAAGTTTAAAAACCAAAATAACCCAATATAAAAATGGAATGGCATCAAGCCATAAGAGGAAAAACAAAAACAACTTCATAGGCTATAGGCACTTTAAAAATAACATGATAAAAGAGGTTTTAGAAACAAAGTTACTCCTATTGGGGTGCCTGGGTGGCTCAGTTAGTTAAGGTCTGACTCCTGATTTCTGCTCAGGTTATGATTCCACCATTCTTGAGATGGAGCCCCGTACTGGGCTCCATTTTCTAAAGAGAAATGTAACTATATGTGTCATTAGATATGAAAATCCACCTTCTAATATATATGTATATGCTGTAGAAACTGCATATACATAATTCTGGAGATTCATATAGAAAAGTGTTTAAAATATCAAGGGTCCCAAACTACTCAGACAAACTGGGAACATAATTTAATACGAAATTAGAATATTATTCTCCAGCATATCTTTTTTACTTTTTCAACTTCCAATAAATTGGACAAGACTATAAAAGATCAGCTACTTTTAATAATTGAAAATTAGAGACCTATAAGTATCCTGTAATTTGCTTTAATTAAGTAAATTCTGATCTATCTTTTTTATCCATAATGTAGAGTACTCCTATGTCTCTCCATATGGTCATCACTATGCATGGCTCTATGTGTTATATGTCCTCTGTAATTCTTTCAGCTTCATATTATGTGATTTTCCATCTCGCTCCCAAATTTTTCCATTCTTGCCTGTCTAAATTTCTCTTAAATACTAAACTTTTCCCAGAATCTGGGGCATAACATTGCTGTTACCTTTTCTTAGAAAATTCTTTAATTCCTTCTCCTCTGGCTAAAAATTATTGATCACTTAGAAATGTTCAAATGTTCAACCATAATGAATGGTTATAGTAGCTTTTCCTAATGGAGAGATATATTTAATTAGTTATTAAAATCTCTGGTACTTGAAATACTCATTATATATTCAAGTATAATTGGATAATGAAAGACATTTGTTTCACATTATATATTTATAGCAGTTAGAGTTCAATTCCTAATGTCAAGGACCATAGAAACTACGTATGCATAACTAGGAACATAATTCAATACAGAAGAAATTGGTAATATGATGGTTTGCAAAATTGGATGGTCAGCCTGACTTTCTTGGAAGCTAAAAAAATTATTTTATTATTTGAGCTATCAAGTACTGGATTTGAGGTGAATATCTCTAGCAAAATCTATATGACCTTTGAAACTTAATATCATTTAATCAGTATCCTCACCTACAGTAGGCGAATATTGGCCCCCTATATTGAAACATTTTTAACTAGCTCAGAATATCTCTTTTTGTGCATGGGAGTGCTAGGAGGTGGAAGAGGGAAGGCTGGCTTACTTAACCTATTTTTAACTATAATTAAATATATTTATATTCTTACTCTGATTTACCTGTTGATATAAGCTGCTTCAAATCCTGTTAAGTTTTAAAAATTATTAACTATAGTCTATTAACATCCCTATAATTATTTCCATTTTTTTAAAAAAATGGATTCAAAACTCCAGTATTTCATTCCAAACTATAAGCCTTGCCTTTAGAGGCTGATGCAAAGACCAATTAATGGCTTCTTCTATTTGAATCCTGGAGTGAATGAGTAAAGGGAGATTTGGATTCATAGTCTTTGCATAGAACCTGGGTTCTAGGTTCTATGGTTCTAGGTTCTAGGTTTAGAAATTATACCTTCCAGGTGGTTCATCTATTGTGTTAGTTCTCTGGGGCTACTTGAACAAAGTACCACAAACTAGGTGGATTATGCAATCCAGTACCATAGTCTAGAACACAACATCAAGATGTTGCTAGGGTCAGTAGTTCCTTCTGAAGGGTGCAAGGGAGAATCTGTTCTATGCTCCTATTCTAATTCCTTGTAGCTTTGGTCATTCAGTGCTTTGTAGATAGTATGCTCTCTGTGTATTTGTACCATCTTCCCATGTGTCTGTCTCTGCATATTTCTTGTCCTTATAAGGACACCAAATTGGTAAGAGCCTAATCACCTCATCTTAACTTGATCACGTGCAAAATCCTTATTTCCAAATAAGGTCATATTAACAGGCACTAAGTGTCAGGACTTCATCATCTTTTGGAAGGGGACACAATTTTTTTTTTCCCATAATGGCAATCTATTACAAAGATTTTACTTAGTGATTATTTCCTGTTTCTAAAAAAAAGAATTTTTAATATTATCATAACCTAGGAATTTCTGTTAACATGAAACCTCCAATGATGCAGTTATACACTCTAAAGTTATAGGCAGTGATGAAATAATGGCTAAAGAAATTAAGTCTAATTCCACTTGTTTAATATGTGAGTAGGACTAAGGATTTAATTTTGTGAAAACGAGTATGTAGTAATTGTAGAATAGTCTTTTTTTTTCAAAGAATACGGTATTTTTTTCCCAATAGTTATACCCGCCCCCCCCCCCCACACACATCCTATGTTGGCCCATTAAAAAAGAGTCTCAAAGGATTTCATTGTATCGAAATCATAAAAAGTGGTATTCCACAACTGATTACCATTGAGTAGCATAAATCAGAAAAGCACATCCATAAAATTGAAGAAGTGCCAAAAACATCTGGTACACACTATCAGAGAGCACAAGTAACTGAAACTTGAAGCAACGAGATTGTGAAGAGAAAATAGACAAATCGCAGGGGGCCAGAATTATACTACTTTTTATGTTGGGGATTTTTTTCCCTAAATCTCAGAGTAAGGCATAAAGGCCTGGCAGAAAGCAGAAACTTTGAGTTTGAGATATTGTTATGTGGGAGGCAAATTTTTGTTTCTAGAAGTAATAAGGCATTCAAGATGTGAGAAACAGAAATCTTGGGAGAAAAATGACCCAGAGAAGTGATCCCAGAATTCTGAGTGCTTTAATACTATAGGTCACTGGTAAATCCTAAAAAGCATAGGGGCAAGAGGCCGAGAAATCAATCAGAAAGAAATTGTTAAGTGACTAAAAGCTAAGACCTTTCAATAGTCTTATGTTGCTGGGGAGACAAAATTGGATTGCAAGATGGGTGAGGAGAAAGGATAGCAATAAACACCCCATACGTTCAGTTGAGACTTCTAAAGAGCTATGCCCTAAAATAAAATGTGAACCAGATAAAGACAAACCTTACAACACAGGCTCAAAAACTTGAAGTTGTTTATTGAGACCCAGTAATACGCCCTTACTCTAACTTTTGGCAAAGAGCAATTCTTCCCTGAAGGAAAATAAAACTATCTAGAACTGTTTGAATTTTTCATATACACGGTGTAATATGCAATAAAATCTGCCTAGTGTTAACATAAGACCAAAATTGAAAGACTAAATACCAGGAAGAAAACCTCACAAATGAAACCGATCCACAGGTGACCCAGAAAACTAAGTCATTGGGCATGAAATTTAAAACAAATCTGATTAGTACATTTAAATAAGATCAAAACAATGAATAGCAAGATAAGAAATTACACCACATAGGGGTGGCTGGGTAGCTCAGTTGGTTAAGCATCTGACTTCGGCTCAGGTCATGATCTCATGGCTCGTGAGTTTGAGCCTTGCATTGGGCTGACGGCTTGGGGCCTGGAGCCTGCTTCGGATCCTGTCTCTCTCTCTCTCTCTCTCTCTCTGTGCCACTACCCACTCATGCTCTATCTCTCTAAAAATAAATAAAACATTTAAAAAATAAATCACACCAGGTAAACTTAAAGCTACATCTGCTACCTGACCATTTGGGGTGACGCCTGCTTCTAGACCAGCAGAGAGAGAATAATTGGCTCTAATCACTATGGTCAGCTTTTATGCAAAGGGAGCAGAGAGCAATATACTGCAGCTCATTAAAGCAATGCTTGTTTTTTCCCATGCCTGACATTATTTGTAAATGAATAAGTAAAAAATAAAAGTCCAATGAGAATATGATAAACAGGCTATCAGATATGAAGTTTTAAGTCAACCAAGATGGCAAGTCAATTTCAACCGTGAGAAATGTTAAATAAACGGGAAATGAAACTGCACTGGAGAGTAGAAAATGGTGTGTATGATGATCAGTTATGGCCCCACAACCATCTGCAGCAACAGGACCTAAGGTTTCTCCCATTAACCCTCCTCTGTTAATTTTCCCAAAAGTTATAATTAAATGGAATTTTAGTGAGGCTTAGCCTAGAAGAGTAAAAAGTTGGAAGAAGCAATTGAATCTGCATGGTCCAAGGAGTTAGACTTTGTTGGGTGCAATCATCCAGAGTGTCCTTTGCCAAATGGCATAGCCACTCCTCAATTTCAGGCACTGTTGGCTAATGAAATTTTCAGCTGGTGCCTTCTCCATAAAATTAGTACAGTGTTTTCCTTCGTGGTGAAGTGTATACTCCAAAACTTCCCTATAGTATCAGACTGAGGTTTGTTCAGCCAAGATCACATTCTTACCTAAATAAGTACTCTGGTCTCTTTCTGAGAGAATCCCCCCTGCCCAAAATCTATTGGCTCCAGTGCTCAAGAATCTGACATAACACCAAACCCACTTGTTCCATTGCCCCCAGGATAACCTGGACACAAAATTCGGACAAAGATATTGCAAAAAACAATATTATAAACTAACATCTCTCAAGAATATAGGTAACAAGGTGGTTTAGTCAGTTAAGCATTTGACTCTTGGTCACTTGGATGGCTCCTGTCATGTTCTCACGGTTCCTGGGTTTGAGCCCTGCCTCGGGTTCTGCCCTGTCAGCACGGAGCCTTCTTGAAACACTCTTTCCCTCTCTCTCTGCCCCTACACAACTTGTTTTCTCTCTCTCTCGCTCTCTCTCTCTCTCAAGTAAATAAATAAAATAAAATAAATAAGTAAATAAAAGAATAAAGGCAACAACATATTATAAACAAGTCAATCCATTTTACTTACATATAAACAGATACATCAATTTACACTAGAAATTTAATATTTGGCATTCATAAAATGCATTTTACTGTATCAGTAGAATAAATAGGACAACTATGATCATCTAAACATTTAGAAAAATCAATACTTTCTATTGATTAAACATTAATTCTATTAATTAAATTAATTAAACACTAATTAAACATTAATTATTTAAACATTAATTCTATCCAACAACTTTTGTCAATATTCTTAGTGAAATAAGACAAAGTAAAGTGGTAAGATTTGGGAATGGGGACAAAATTGTGGTAATCGTCACATAATATATATATATATATATATATATATATATATATATATATCAAAAGCACCTGCAGATTAAATAAGAGTTAAGTGTATTTACAAAGTTGTTTGGATACAAATCCAACAAAAAATTATTAATCTCTGTAATACTAGAGGTGGAGAAATAGATTTTTAAACTCATTGAGACCATTTATAAAGGCATCAAAGCACTAAATACTTAAGAATAAATCTAATGAGGGGCGCCTGGGTGGCGCAGTCGTTTAAGCATCTGACTTCAGCCAGGTCACGATCTCACGGTCCGTGACTTCGAGCCCCGCGTCGGGCTCTGGGCTGATGGCTCAGAGCCTGGAGCCTGTTTCTGATTCTGTGTCTCCCTCTCTCTCTGCCCCAACCCCGTTCATGCTCTGTCTCTCTCTGTCCCAAAAATAAATAAACGTTGAAAAAAAAAAAAAGAATAAATCTAATGAAAGATATGCAAGACTTCTACAATAAACATATCAAACATTCTGAGATTATTTAAAGAAATCTATTCAATTTAGAGACATAAGTTGTTCATGAAGTGGAAAATTTAGCATTTTAAATACATCAATTTTTAATATACTACCATTCACAACAGCATCAAAAACAACAAAGGCTTTAGAAATAAATTTAACCAAGGAGGTGAAAAATCTGTACACTGAAATCTATAGGACATTTTCTTTTTTTTTTAACGTTTATTTATTTTTGAGACAGAGAGAGACAGAGCATGAACGGGGAGGGGCAGAGAGAAAGGGAGACACAGAATCGGAAGCAGGCTCCAGGCCCTGAGCCATCAGCCCAGAGCCCGCCGCGGGCTCGAACTCACGGACCACGAGATCGTGACCTGAGCTGAAGTCGGACGCTTAACCGACTGAGCCACCTAGGAGCCCCAATAGGACATTTTCTTTTAAGAAACTGGAAAAGATACAAATAAATGGAAAGAAATCCAGTGTCCATGGATCAGAAGAATTAATATTGTTAAAATGCCCATACCATCCAAAGCCATCTATACATTCAATGCCATGCCTATCAAGATTCAGTAGCATTTTTCACAGAAATAGAAAAAACAATCCTAAAATTCCTAGAGAACCATAAAAGACCCTGAATAGCCAAAGCAATATTGAGATAGAAAAACAAAGCTGGAGGTATCACACTTCCTAATTTCAAACTATATTACAAAGCTATAGTTATCAATACAGTATGGTAGTGGCATAAAAAGACACATGGACCAATAGAATTGACAGCCCAGAAATAAACCTCTACATATATTGTCAACTAACATTTGACAAAATTGTCAACAATATTCAATCGGGAATAGTCTCTTCAACAAATGCTATTTGGAAAACTGTATATTCAAATGCAAGAGAGGGAAATTGAAATTGAACCCCTAATTTATAGCACTCAAAAAATTAATTGAAAATGGATTAAAGAGAAAAATCTAAAATTCCTAGGAGAAAACATATTTTAAAAAGCTCGCCCAAAATTATATAATGCACTTGCTACAGAAGTATTTCAGCTCTGTTCACGAAGTGCTACACTTACCAAGACACTTTCTGAATGATTTTTTTCTTTTTCCCTCCTGTGGATGGATTCAATTATATAGGATTAAAAGCATTGCCAATCATTTCCTGGAACTTGTAAAAGCGATCGTATCAGAATCTGCACTAACGTTGACAGGTACAATGACTCTTACCAATTAAAACATAGGTTAGCATAAACTGAAAGAATATAATCAAGAAAATTGACTTATATGTGTAGATTTCTGCGTGATTTGATAAGCGAAAATTTAAAAATAAATTCAATTTCTCCTGACTTCTCATGGATAATTTCTCACATGTTAAGGTAAGTATGCCATTAAAATAATGGTACTAAGTGATGCTGTCTTTCATAGATATGTAGTTACAATATTGTAAAATAAGTTGTTACAGTTGAAAGCTTTGTGTGACAATGCATTTAGCCATAAATCTGGTCACACTTGACTGAATTTTTTCAGAGTGTTTGGCAAGCAATTGTTTTCTGCAGTAAACATCCTGACTGATTTTAGTGGCCTTTTGAGTATGGATCCCCATCTCATTTTATTGCTGTGATAAAATGTCAGCAAAAAATGTATGTATTCTTTAATAGCCTCTAGAGAAAGTTAAACCGAAATCAGAAAATAACAACCATGATGATAAAAAGCATATGGTTTGGTATTTGGGGTGCAATCATATGTAGTTGCTGAGGACACATTTTGTATTGAGGATTCTAATATTTACGAGTAAGTAATACATATCTCTAGGTGAATATTTAGGATGATAAAAAAAATCTGTTAAGTGAATTGTTCTTTCATCTACTGCCAATAATGGGTCTTCTCTGGAAAACTAGTTTGTTATGTCAGAGAAAAGTTTTTCCTGTGATTTATAGCAGTATTTATAGGAGTAAGGCTAGTATAAATGAAAATGTACGTTCTTAACTTCTTGTTTCTGGTAGCGTACCTACAAAGTTGCACATAAGCAAAAGCATGTACTTGATTGAAATAAACAATTCTAAAAAGAAAGTTTGGAAAAGCCAAGTTGATTGATATGAGAACGGAAACCTAATAGGCATTTCCAAGGCAAAACTAAATTGTTATTATTGGCGATTAATGCATCCTCCAGTGAAAATTTAGAGCAAGGTATACTGATCGTTTTATAGCCACCTCTAAAATGTGAATTCTCAATTCTAGGGATTGGAGTTCTACAACTAAATAAACACATAGGAGTGTGGATTTCTCCTTAGGACCCACCAGTGTTGATTATTTATCTCTTTAATGTAGATTTAATTTAACTTATATCCATCACTCACATTATAACAAATTAATTTATTATAATCTTAAACTCTCATATCAGTAATTAATTTTGAACATGGACAAGTGAAAAATGACAGATGAGTAAATCTAGTAGCATAAATGAAAAATATAGTGAAAACACAAATGGAGGAAATAAGTGTTATCATAGAGTCAAGGAAGTTTTGCATGTAAAAATAGGAAACAGAAATACAACAAAATCAAATATTTGATAATTAAAGTTTCCAAAAATAAATTAAAAAACTTAAAAATATAGTTTAGAATATTCTGAATATTAAATATATGAAGAGGAAAAATTAGAGAGAGAAGATAAGTCTAATCCAGAAAGTTTCCATATCTGAAGAATGAATTCAAATTATTTTGAATGCTTTTAGTAAAAAAAAAAATCTGTATTTTCTTTTTTTTTTAAGTTTATTTTTGAGAGAGAGAGAGCGGGAGAGCAGGGGAGGGACAGAAAGAGAGAGGAAAAGAGAGAGAATCCCAAACAGTCTCTGCATGGTCAATGCAGACCCGATGTGGGGCTTGAACCCATGAACTGTGTGATCCTGAGATCAGGCATTTAACCAACTGACCCACCCAGGCACTCCAAACATTTGCATTGTCTGAAATAAAATCTGATATGGTTTATATATTAGCATTTTTTTCAAATATTTTGTATCTGTTTTATATTTTAGATTGCGTGTTAGAAAGCTTCTGTTAAAGTCATATTTAAAGTAATGTGTTAAAATGTAAGCTTTACCTAAAATGTAAGCTTTATCACATAGCTATTGCTGTGTAACAGTTCACTTCTAATTTGGTAGCTTAAAACAAAACACCATTATTTTAGTACATGATTGTGCCAGTCAGCAGTAAAGGTTAAACAAGCCAGTTGTCTATTCAGATTTCAGCAGAACTCCTGTGTGCCAGCTGTGGGTCAGCTAAGAGACTCGACCTCTGAAGGTCGGCTGAGCCATGTTAGTTCTCGTCCACACGTTGTCTTCAAACCGCCAGCTGTGGGTATGTACTGGTGTAGTTCCAAGCAAGACTGGAAGAACGTTGAATTCCATTGACCAAAGTAGGACACAAGGCAACTTACATACAGCGATAGTGAAATAAATTGAAATAAACTCCTGATAGGAGGAGCTTAAAGCAGCTTTGCAAATGCTTAGGATAAAGGGAAGAATGAAGAATTGTGGCCATTTTTTGCACGGCAGCTGGGTGGCTCAGTTGGTTAAGCTTCTGAGTTTGGCTCAGGTCTTGGTCTACTGGTTCATGGGTTTGGGCCCCGCATCGGGCTCTGTGCTGACACCTCAGAACCTGGAGCCTGCTTTAGATTCTGTGTCTCCCCTTCCCTTTGCCCTTTCCCTGCTCATTCTCTCTCTGTCTCTCTCAAAAATAAATAAAAACATTAAAAAATAAGAATTGTGGCAAGTTTTGCAATATGTTTTCATACAATTAAGATTCCATTTTTGTCATGTTACTGACATCTTTAAATATTAGACATTTAATTTTTTTTAAATGTTTATTTATTTTTGAGAGACAGAGAAAGACAGAGCATGAGCATGGGAGGGACAGAGAGGGAGACACAGAATCCAGAGCAGGCTCCAGGCTCTGAGCTGTCAGCACAGAGCCTGATGTGGGGCTCAAACTCACAAACCATGAGATCATGACCTGAGCCAAAGTCGGATGCTTAACCAGCTGAGCCACCCAAGCACCCCTAAAAATTAGACATTTAAAATATAGCTTTATAAAAGTGTAAGAGTGCCAGACTATTTAGTTTTATGTGTCTCCAAGTTGAAGACTACCCTCTTCCAACTGAATTAAATATGACCTATTTTCTTTCACAGCTATGTAGGTTTGATGCATATGTTTATGTGTGTACATGTGGATGTTTCATAGCCATATAATATCATAGCTATAATTATTAGTGATATAACGCATAGTGATACAACTACATATCCTGCAGAATCTAGGTCCTGTTATCCTTCATAAATCTCTCTCTACCAAGTTTTTGACATTGTTTTTCCAAGTGAACATTATAACTGTGTTTTTTCTGAAATATTAATCCCTATTAAGCTTTTTAAATAAAGTAATGAATGTAGTTTAGTTACTTTAATTTCTAACATGAACCAAAATAACAAGAAACACATAAAATAATTTTTTAAAAATTTTGCAAGAGACGAGACTGGTTAGTTGCTAAAAGTCAATGCACATGAAGAGAGACAGGTTCAGTTACTTTGATATTCATGGCCCAAAACATAGTTTCTGAATTCTTTACCAAGTTGCAAAATCATGCTAAATAAATAAAACTAATTTTGACAGACTTTTAGTTCATTCAGTGTGTCTGAATAAACCTGCTGTTATGTAGACATGGCCTTCAGCCATGGAGATATTTTTTTTTCTTTTCTATTAAGAAGCAAATAATGAGCAAGGAAATAAATTTTCACAAGGTTAAAAAAAATGGGAAAGACAATGTTAAATTTCATCTGATCACATAGAAATTAAATCACTAGTATTATGCCTCCATTTTCCAAATGTGCACTTCACATACATAAACTCTGAAGCAAAATATATGAAACTTCTGGATTAAAGAAAATCCAATCTATGTAATGAAGGAACAGTAACTCTTAAATTTTAATTGGGTTATAAAAGTAATCATCCCACTCTATAAAAGCTGTTATCCTTATTACAAGCACACATTAATATCCCATATATGGTTAATTATGTCCACTCTCTTTTATCCCTATTTTCAAAATGAAACACAAATTGAGAAAAAAATGCATTAGGTACATAAAATTACACAGTTTGCAATTTCTATTTTATTTAATTACCAACAACATGCATCTAATAAAATTTATTTGTTCTACATTGCTAATAAATGTCATAAATAATTCCTTTCTAACTGCTGGACTGAGAAGTTCACTTACATTACTAAATGAAGAAATGCCTTAAAATAAAACATTGGTGGGCGCCTGGGTGGCGCAGTCGGTTAAGCGTCCGACTTCAGCCAGGTCACGATCTTGCGGTCCGTGAGTTCGAGCCCCGCGTCGGGCTCTGGGCTGATGGCTCAGAGCCTGGAGCCTGTTTCCGATTCTGTGTCTCCCTCTCTCTCTGCCCCTCCCCCGTTCATGCTCTGTCTCTCTCTGTCCCAAAAATAAATAAACGTTGAAAAAAAAAATAAAACATTGGAAAAATTATGATACTAAAACGAGTGAAAAGGACAATGATTTTAACTGTTTTGTGATTAATTGTGAATCTAAGTTTAAGAATATTATCGCTAAATAGGGACTTGGCTTATTTCCCTTCCAAGTGCCAATGTGTTTGCCATTCGATAATCCCATAAAATAATAATGTGAACCGATGTATGCACATGATGGCCTGAGAGATAGGCAGTTAACCTCTGCAGATCAAGATATTAAGAATTTTTGTTGTTCATTGAACTCTTGTGGTAAGGGTGAACAATAAAAACCTGGAAGCCCTACTTGGCATCTTTAGTCATCAAAAGCTCCTTTCTGCTACTTCTATTGTTTTGTCTATGGAGAATTACACTTCAGTTTCCTGTATCCATTCACACAAGTACGGACAGTGCTGTTTTATTTGCCCATTACAAGTTGTGAGCTCTCTGTCTCAAAAAGAATGTGTCATTTTTGGCAGGGATGGAATAAAGGCTATCAACAATGCTGCAAAAAGCTATTGGTAACCATTCCAGATTTTTGCCTTATTGATTGCCTTGCATTAATTTTTTATATTGGGTTTATGTTTTCAATTTCATTGATTTCTGTTCTGGTGTTGCTGTTTTGTTTGTTTGTTTGTTTTTTAATTAAGTGTTTATTTATTTTTGAGAGAAAGAATGTAAGTGGAGGAGGGACAGAGAGAGGGGACAGAGGATCAAAATCAGGCTCTGTGCTGACCTCAGTGAACCTGATATGGAGCTTAAACTTGTAAACCACAAGATAGTGACCTGAGCCAAAGTCAGATGCTTAACCAACAGAACCACCCATGCATCCCTCTGTTCTGATGTTTATTATTTCTTCCTTCCATTTGCTTTGGGTTTATTTTGTTCTCCTTATTCTCATTTCTTAAGGTAGAAAATTATTGATTTAAGATATTCACCCTTTTCTAGTGTAAGCCTTTAGTGCTATACATTACCTTTTCAGCCCTACCTTAGGTTGTACAATATTTTTTAAATTTTTTATTTCTATCTTCCTGCAGCTCCATTTCCTCTTTGCCTCCCTCCCCCCATTATATAGAAGTATGTTGTTAATCTCCAGAGTTTCAAAGATTTTCCTTCTGTTTTTATTTATAGTTTGATTCTATTTTAGTCAGAAAATAAAAACTCTGCATGATTTCAACTCTTTGATTCTGTTAAGGTTTGTTTTAGGTCCCACTATATAGTTGATGAATGTTCCATGGGTGTTTGAAAAGTGGATACTCTATCATTGTTGAAATTTTTATGTTTTTATTGTGGAGTGTTTTATAAATGGCAATTCAATTATGTTGACAGTATGATTCAGTTCTTCTACATTCCTGCTGATGCTCTGCCTAGCAGTTCTATCAAATGTGCTGAGAGAGGAGTGTTGATGTCCCCAACTAGAATGGTGGATTTGTCTATTTCTTCTTTTAGCTCTACTATTTTTTCCTTAATGTTTTTTTTTTAACTCTGTTCTTTGGTTCTTTTATACATCTAGCATTTTTACATCGTTATGGTGGATTTTTCATTTTATAATTACAAATTGCCTCTTTGTCTCTTGTAATTTTCTTTGCTCTACAATCTATTTAATCAGATATTTACATGATCATTCTTGCTTATATTTAAATATAAGCTATGTATGTAGCTATGGTATATCATTTTCTTCTCTTTTATGGTTAATCTGTCTATATTGTTGGATTTGAATTAATTTCCTAATAAGAAGCATATACTTGGAACATTTTTTCCCACTTAACCTCTGTCTTTTATCTAGTGTATTTAAATGATTATATTGAAAGTACTAATTAATATGTTGGTACATAAGTCTGCCATTTTATTATTCTTTCTGTTTGCTCTACTTCTAATTCCCCTGCTTCTTTTTTTATTTTCATTTTTTTCTATCTTCCTTTGAAGAATTTAAATTTTTATTTAAAATTCTATCTTGATGTATTTAAACTTTTATGTTGTTATTTTCATATTAATATATTGCTTTGCAAAATTTTCTAGTGGTCGCATTAACTATTAGAGCATACAAGTATAACTTATCATGGTATATTAAATTGTACCTCAAAAAATAAAGTAAAAATTTACCTCATGTACAGTGTAGAAATCTTACTTGTATCATGTATTTTTTCTCACCTATTAAATATAAAGATGAAGATGATTCCCTTATGGGTACTTGTTGTGGCAGTATCCTTAATCATTTGAGGGAGATGTAAAGTCCATTCTAGACTAGGTGTTTATTAGGTCAGGATCACCATCGTACCTTCCCCAACTACTCCCATGTCTCAGCATAGACAGGAGGTGTTTCAGACCTGGAAGGGAAGGATAATTGTTCCCCTGCTGACTTTTGTAAATGGAGTTTGTGATTGATCCCCCTTGCCAGTGATGTCAGACTTACTGTGAGAAAGAATCATGTTTGATTTAAAGGGAAATAAGCCTACCTGGCTGCCTTCTGCTACTAACTTGGAGATGGAAAATCCCAGTTCTGGCTCACCTTTTCTGTTGCGGAGAAAAGGAACTTAAGATTCCCTACTGCTTTGATTTTCCTCCAGTAGTGCCATCTCACACCAGTTCTCCTTCCCCATACCTTAGGTTCTCCTTTGGTTGTCTCTCACATTATTTTAAGAGTTTATGGTTTACTTAGTAGGGAAGAGAAGGAAGAAACTTGTCTATACCATCTCGTCCATAAGTTTCTTTAATGCCTTTATAAAGTTTCAAGGCTTTATTTTTTTTTAATTTTTATTTATTTGTTTTGAGAGAGAGAGGGAGAGAGCATGCGAGCAAGGGGAGAGGCAAAGAGAGAGTAGAGAGAGAATCCCAAGCAGTCTCCATGCTGTCAGAACAGAGATCACCTTGGGGGGCTAAATCTCAGGAACCATGAGAGCATGACCTGAGCCAAAACCATGAGTCTGACACTTAACAGAGTGAGCCATCCAGGCACCCCATGAGCCCTTTTCTATAACATCTTTCTGTTTTGAGAACTTACTTCAGCTACTCTTAAGATTATATTTACTAGCAACACATTCTCTTAGTTTTTCTTGTCTCAGAATGTCTTTTTTCCCTTTAATTCCCAAAATATACTTTAGCCAGGTATAGAATAGATAATTGCTACATTTAACTCACTTCAAAGTTGATTTTTGTTTTTTGTTTTGTTTTGTTTTGTTTTTCATTCCACTGGTGATTTTTCTGGGTCTTGGTATGAATAGTGATTTTCAATTATATTCAGGATATGTTGATATTCTATATAAAACTATGGATCTTTTTTTTTTCTCTTGAAGCTGGTAATGCTGTTAAGTTGTAGTACTAAGGCTGCTTGGGTATTCACGTTCAACTTCCCACTGGACCCCACCAACACTATCCTGGAAAAAAACTGAGCACTTATTCATACCATCTTGCTACCTCCAAGTGGGAGAGTATGCTTACCTCTCTGCTAGCCTCACAAACTTGAGAGAAAGGGGAACCATAGGACTGATACATACTACCTTCTCTCTGTATGATAGGGGTATAAGCTTAGCTCCTCATGGTTTGCGCTGAGACTTAGAAAGGAAGAAGCTAAGTGCCAATCAGTCCTTCCTTGCACCACCTTATTCTATCTTCTTCATTGAAGGCCCATGGTGGAGGCTCAGCTCCCCACTGGGCCTTAGCATTCTAAAGTGGAGATACCGAAGTGCCCAGTAGTCCCAGCTCACACTGCCTCATTCAGTGTCACTGCTACCCTGTGGGTGTTGAGGCTCCCCTACACACTGGGCCCTATGGGTCCCAGGTGCATGTGGTAAGATGCTAATTAGCTTAGACTCTCCCTGCTTTGTTTAATCTTCCTGACATTAGGTAGTGATGTGGAAAGGTATAATTCAGAGTGGGTACTAGCTCCTTGTGGTGCCCTGTTAAGTTTCCTTACTGCCAGGTGGGAGTAGAGGCTTATCTTACCACCAAACCTCACTGAAACTACCCTGGCTGAGAAAATGGGAGCACTACCTGCTTCCCTAAGACAGGAAATGGTATACCAGCTTCTCTCTCAGACCTACCAATGCTACCTCAGTGAAAGAATCAGAACATACTTATTTCCATGAGCCAGGGATAGGTGATAAATTCTTTGCTGGACTCCACCAAAACTACCAAGTCGGGTAGTCCAGAGTTCCGCTGCCTGATTCTGTGGAGCAAGGTGCAGGGTGAAGTGGGAGATGAGTTCCTTGGTTAACCTCTTGGAACCCACAGTGATGGTAGTGTGCTATATGTAGTAAATAGCAAGTCCTTCCAGAGATATCCATATCCTAATCTACAAATATGTTACCTTACCTGGCAAAGGGAATTTTGCCAATGCTATTAAAATTATAGGCTTACAATGGAGAGATATCTCAGAATATATGGGGTTTGGGAGGTAGAGTCCAATATCACAAAACTTTTAAAAATAGAAAATTTTCTCTGGGTAGGGTGAGAGAGATGCCACAGAAGATGAGAAAGAGAAACGTTGCAAATACAGTAATCAGATTTATTCCACTTGAGATAATTTGATATGCCATTGCTGGCTCTGAGATGTAGGGGAATATATTTAAGAACCATAAAGAAATATCTACAGATATCCCTGAGGTTCGTAATCTTTTTTGTTTTTTTGATAAATATCTATTAAATACTTTTGCCCATTTGTAAATTACCTTTTTTGTCTTTTAATTGTTGAGCTTTAAGAATTTTTTTAATGTTTACTTTTGAGAGAGAGCGAGAAGAATGTGTGTGCTTGCACATGCACACAATTTGGGGAAGGGTAGAGAGGGACAGAGGATCCAAAGTAGGCTGTGCACTGACAGCAACAAGCCCCATATGGGGCTCAAACTCATGAACTGCTAGATCATGACCTGAGCCAAAGTCAGATGCTCAACTGACTGAGCCACCCAAGTGCCCCTAAAAATTCTTTACAGGAGTGCCTGGAAGTCTCAGTCTATTAACAGTCCAACTCTTGAAGTTGGCTTAGGTCACGATCTTACGGTTTGTGAATTTGAGCCCCTCATCGGGGTCTGTGCTGGCAGAGCAGGGCTGGCTTGGGTTTCTCTGTCTCCATCTCCTTGTACCTCCCTGTTTTCTCTCTTCCTCTCACTCTCTCCCTCAGAAATAAATATTAAAAAAAAGAAATCCTTATATAGTCTAGATACATATCTCATATGAGATAAATGATATAAAATGTTTTCTCCCATTATCTGCATATTTCTTCATAATTGTGTTTTTTAAAGTAAAAATATTTCCTTTGATGAAATCTAATTTATGAGGCTTATTTCATGAACTATCAAATGTTTTTCCTAGAAAATATTCCAGATTCATTTCAGAAAAAAACTATTTTATGATGTGATTGGTTGGAGTGTTCTATAGATGTGTTAGGTATAGTTAGTTTACACTGTTGTTTAAGTTTTTGGCTATTTTATGATCTTGTGCTCAGTTGTTCCATTCATTATTCAAAGTAGGTCAGTAGTCTGCAACAATTATTGTTGACTTATCTATTTTTCCTTTCAACTATTTTGTTTTTACATCACGTATGTTGGGGTTCTTTTTAGCTACATATTTGTTGATCATTGTTATGCTTCTCTAAAATACTTCTGACTTTATTATAACAAAAAATCCCTTTTGTCTCTAGTAACAGTTTTTTTCTTTTAAAATTTGTTACCTTGAGAGGTTTTGCAAGATGGCGGCTTAGGAGGACGCTGGGCTCACCTCACGTCCTGCTGATCACTTAGATTCCATCTACACCTGCCTAAATAACCCAGAAAACCGCCAGAGGATTAGCAGAACGGAGTCGCCGGAGCCAAACGCAGACGAGAGGCCCACGGAAGAGGGTAGGAAGGGCGGAGAGGCGGTGCGCGCTCCACAGATTGGCGGGAGGGAGCCGGGGCGGAGGGGCGGCTTGCCGGCCAAGCAGAGCCCCCGAGTCTGGCTGGCAAAAGCGGAGGGGCCTGACGGACTGTGTTCCCACAACAAGCGCGACTTAGCATCTGGGAGGTCATAAGTTAACAGCTCTGCTCGGAAAGCGGGAAGGCTGGAGGACAAAGGGAGGCAGAGCTGCTGAGCCCCCTGACAACGGAGCTCAGTTTGGTGGGGAACAAAGGCGCTCGCCAGCACCATCTCCCCCGCCCATCCCCCAGCCAAAATCCCAAAGAGAACCAGTTCCTGCCAGGGAACTTGCTCGCTCCGTGCAAACACCCAACTCTGCCCTTCTGCGGAGCCAAACCTCCGGCAGCGGATCTGACTCCCTCCCGCTGCCACAGGGCCCCTCCTGAAGTGGATCACCTAAGGAGAAGCGATCTAAGCCTGCCCCTCCTGCCCCCATGCACCTTGCCTACCCACCCCAGCTAATACGCCAGATCCCCAGCATCACAAGCCTGGCAGGGTGCAAGTAGCCCAGACGAGCCACACCACCCCACAGTGAATCCCGCCCCTAGGAGAGGGGAAGAGAAGGCACACACCAGTCTGACTGTGGCCCCATCGGTGGGCTGGGGGCAGACATCAGGTCTGACTGCGGCCCCGCCCACCAACTCCAGTTATACACCACAGCACAGGGGAAGTGCCCTGCAGGTCCTCACCACGCCAGGGACTATCCAAAATGACCAAGCGGAAGAACTCCCCTCAGAAGAATCTCCAGGAAATAACAACAGCTAATGAGCTGATCAAAAAGGATTTAAATAATATAACAGAAAGTGAATTTAGAATAATAGTCATAAAATTAATCGCTGGGCTTGAAAACAGTATACAGGACAGCAGAGAATCTCTTGCTACAGAGATCAAGGGACTCAGGAACAGTCACGAGGAGCTGAAAAACGCTTTAAACGAAATGCATAACAAAATGGAAACCACCACAGCTCGGCTTGAAGAGGCAGAGGAGAGAATAGGTGAACTAGAAAGTAAAGTTATGGAAAAAGAGGAAGCTGAGAAAAAGAGAGATAAAAAAATCCAGGAGTATGAGGGGAAAATTAGAGAACTAAGTGATACACTAAAAAGAAACAATATACACATAATTGTTATCCCAGAGGAGGAAGAGAGAGGGAAAGGTGCTGAAGGGGTACTTGAAGAAATAATAGCTGAGAACTTCCCTGAACTGGGGAAGGAAAAAGACATTGAAATCCAAGAGGCACAGAGAACTCCCTTCAGACGTAACTTGAATCGATCTTCTGCACGACATATCATAGTCAAACGGGCAAAATACAAGGATAAAGAGAAAATTCTGAAAGCAGCAAGGGGTAAACGTGCCCTCACATATAAAGGGAGACCTATAAGACTCGTGACTGATCTCTCTTTTGAAACTTGGCAGGCCAGAAAGAATTGGCACGAGATTTTCAGGGTGCTAGACAGAAAAAATATGCAGCCAAGAATCCTTTATCCAGCAAGTCTGTCATTTAGAATAGAAGGAGAGATTAAGGTCTTCCCAAACAAACAAAAACTGAAGGAATTTGTCACCACTAAACCAGCCCTACAAGAGATCCTAAGGGGGACCCTGTGAGACAAAGTCCCAGAGACATCACTACAAGCATAAAAAATACAGACATCACAATGACTCTAAACCCGTATCTTTCTATAATAACACTGAATGTAAATGGATTAAATGTGCCAACCAAAAGACATAGGGTATCAGAATGGATAAAAAAACAAGACCCATCTATTTGCTGTCTACAAGAGACTCATTTTAGACCTGAGGACACCTTTAGATTGAGAGTGAGGGGATGGAGAACTATTTATCATGCGACTGGAAGCCAAAAGAAAGCTGGAGTAGCCATACTTATATCAGAGAAACTAGACTTTAAATTAAAGGCTGTAACAAGAGATGAAGAAGGACATTATATAATAGTTACAGGGTCTATCCATCAGGAAGAGCTAACAATTATAAATGTCTATGCGCCGAATACCGGAGCCCCCAAATATATAAAATAATTACTCATAAACATAAGCAACCTTATTGATAAGAATGTGGTAATTGCAGGGGACTTTAACACCCCACTTACAGAAATGGATAGATCATCTAGACACACGGTCAATAAAGAAACAAAGGCCCTGAATGAGACATTGGATCAGATGGACTTGACAGATATATTTAGAACTCTGCATCCCAAAGCAACAGAATATACTTTCTTCTCGAGTGCACATGGAATATTCTCCAAGATAGATCATATACTGGGTCACAAAACAGCCCTTCATAAGTTTACCAGAATTGAAATTATACCATGCTTACTTTCAGACCACAATGCTATGAAGCTTGAAATCAACCACAGAAAAAAGTCTGGAAAACCTCCAAAAGCATGGAGGTTAAAGAATACCCTACTAACGAATGAGTGGGTCAACCAGGCAATTAGAGAAGAAATTAAAAAAATATATGGAAACAAACGAAAATGAAAATACAACAATCCAAACGCTTTGGGACACAGCAAAGGCAGTCCTGAGAGGAAAATACATTGCCATCCAGGCCTATCTCAAGAAACAAGAAAAATCCCAAATACAAAATCTAACAGCACACCTAAAGGAACTAGAAGCAGAACAGCAAAGGCAGCCTAAACCCAGCAGAAAAAGAGAAATAATAAAGATCAGAGCAGAAATAAACAATATAGAATCTAAAAAAACTGTAGAGCAGATCAACGAAACCAAGAGTTGGTTTTTTGAAAAAATAAACAAAATTGAGAAACCTCTAGCCAGGCTTCTCAAAAAGAAAAGGGAGATGACCCAAATAGATAAAATCATGAATGAAAATGGAATGATTACAACCAATCCCTCAGAGATACAAACAATTATCAGGGAATACTATGAAAAATTATATGCCAACAAATTGGACAACCTGGAAGAAATGGACAAATTCCTGAACACCCACACTCTTCCAAAACTCAATCAGGAGGAAATAGAAAGCTTGAACAGACCCATAACCAGCGAAGAAATTGAATCGGTTATCAAAAATCTCCCAACAAATAAGAGTCCAGGACCAGATGGCTTCCCAGGGGAGTTCTACCAGACGTTTAAAGCAGAGATAATACCTATCCTTCTCAAGCTATTCCGAGAAATAGAAAGGGAAGGAAAACTCCCAGACTCGTTCTATGAAGCCAGTATTACTTTGATTCCTAAACCAGACAGAGACCCAGTAAAAAAAGAGAACTACAGGCCAATATCCCTGATGAATATGGATGCAAAAATTCTCAATAAGATACTAGCAAATCGAATTCAATGGCATATAAAAAGAATTATTCACCATGACCAAGTGGGATTCATTCCTGGGAGGCAGGGCTGGTTCAACATTCGCAAATCAATCAACGTGATACATCACATCAACAAAAAAAAAAAGAGAAGAAGCATATGATCCTGTCAATCGATGCAGAAAAGGCCTTTGACAAAATCCAGCACCCTTTCTTAATAAAAACCCTTGAGAAAGTCGGGAAACAACCAACAAAACTAAAAGGCAACCAACGGAATGGGAAAAGATATTCGCAAATGACATATCGGACAAAGGGCTAGTATCCAAAATCTATAAGAGCTCACCAAACTCCACACCCGAAAAACAAATAACCCAGTGAAGAAATGGGCAGAAAACATGAATAGACACTTCTCTAAAGAAGACATCCGGATGGCCAACAGGCACATGAAAAGATGTTCAGCGTCGCTCCTTATCAGGGAAATACAAATCAAAACCACACTCAGGTATCACCTCACTCCAGTCAGAGTGGCCAAAATGAACAAATCAGGAGACTATAGATGCTGGAGAGGATGTGGAGAAACGGGAACCCTCTTGCACTGTTGGTGGGAATGCAAACTGGTGCAGCCGCTCTGGAAAGCAGTGTGGAGGTTCCTCAGAAAATTAAAAATAGACCTACCCTATGACCCAGCAATAGCACTGCTAGGAATTTATCCAAGGGATACAGGAGTACTGATGCATAGGGGCACTTGTACCCCAATGTTCATAGCAGCACTCTCAACAATAGCCAAATTATGGAAAGAGCCTAAATGTCCATCAACTGATGAATGGATAAAGAAATTGTGGTTTATATACACAATGGAATATTACGTGGCAATGAGAAAAAAATGAAATATGGCCTTTTGTAGCAACGTGGATGGAACTGGAGAGTGTGATGCTAAAGTGAAATAAGCCATACAGAGAAAGACAGATACCATATGGTTTCACTCTTATGTGGATCCTGAGAAACTTAACAGGAACCCATGGGGGAGGGGAAGGAAAAAAAATAAAAAAGAGGTTAGAATGGGAGAGAGCCAAAGCATAAGAGACTGTTAAAAACTGAGAACAAACTGAGGGTTGATGGGGGGTGGGAGGGAGGAGAGGATGGGTGATGGGTATTGAGGAGGGCACCTTTTGGGATGAGCACTGGGTGTTGTATGGAAAACAATTTGTCAATAAATTTCATTAAATAAATAAATAAATAAATAAATAAATAAATAAATAAAATTTATGTTACCTTATATCAATATATCCATTCCATTTTTCATTGTTTACTATTTGAATGGCATATATGTTTCCATTATTTTCCTTTTAACCTATTTGTGCTTTAAATCTGAACTGTGTCTTTCAGAGACAGCGAAAAACTGGTCATATTTTAAAAATTTTACTCTGTAAATTTACGCTTTCTAGCTAAAGTTTTAAGCCCTTTGCATTTGATGTAATTATGGATGAGCTGTGATTTGTGTTTGACATCATGTTATTTATCATATGTCTAATTTTTTTTGGCTCCATTCTTCCATTACTGACTTATTTTGTGCCCAAAAGATATTTTCCACTGGACTATTTCAATCTCCTCAATGATTCTTTAACTATATTTTGTTTGAGGGGTGCCTGCATGGCTAAGTCGGTTGAGCATCCGACTTCAACTCAGGTGATCTACAGGTCCGTGAGTTTGAGCCCAGCGTTGGGCTCTGTGCTGACAGCTCAGATTCTGGAGCCTGTTTCAGATTCTGTGTCTCCCTCTCTCTCTCTCTGCCCCTCCCCCACTCACACTCTATGTCTCTCTCTATCAAAAAATGAATAAACGTTAAAAAAATTTAAAAAAAAACTATATATTGTTTGAATTATTCTTAGTGCTTCACGAGATTACAATTAACATTTCATTTAAAATAATCTAATTCACATTACTATGTACTTAATTTCAAGAGTATACGATTGTTTTACCAACATAACTGCTTTCAAAGCCATTGTTTGTGATTTATTGTCATCCAAATTACATCTTTACACATTTTAACACTGTCGACATAATTTTACAATTATTGGCTTATGCAAAAAGTTACAAACAAAAATGCATTGTGCTCTCTGTGAAATATACTTATGTAGTTATTTTTATCAGTGTTCTTTATTCTGTTGTGTGAACTCATGTTACTGTCAAGTGTCTTTTCCTTTCACAGTGAAGGATTCCTTCACAGTGAAGTATTTCTTATAGGTCTGATCTGCTAGCAAAAAAAAAAAAAATGTTCATATATTTCTACCTCTTTCTGTCTTAATCTGGTACTCCCATTGTGCTTATGTTCATACTTTGATTCTGTCCTTCAGATCTCTGAGGCATTTATTCTTTTTTTAATTCTCTTTCTCAAACTGGGTAATATCAATGGCTTATCCTCAGACCCAAATTATTCTTTATGCCAGCTGAAATCTGCTGTGTGCCACTCGTGAATTTTACATTTCTGTTTTATTTTTCAACTCCACAGACTTTCTGTTTTTTAATTTCAATTTCTTTATTGTCATCCTTCATTTAGTGAAACATTGTTCTCATACTTTCCATTTTGGAAAAAAACCATTGCACTGATTATTCTTAACACACACCTTTGGGGAATGGTTGTTCACACTGGGAAAGTTCTGAGTCGGATCAAATAAAAATGATCCCTGCATTGATCGTTTCTGGGATTTGCCAGACAAATCAAATAATTGCAGTTCTCTAAGAATGTTGCTTTTGAGGAATACTAATGCCATTTTGCCCCTTCTAGTGGCTGCTAGGCTTCTAGTTTCTACTGTGATTATGACATTGCTCTTTTTCATATTTTCTGCAGCGCTGGATAGAGGGGGCTAGCAATGGGGCAAGTTAATATGCCATATAGTATACCAATTCTGCCATTTTCACTGACTGCTCCCAAGACTGTTGCAAGCCATTGGTTAATTTCCAGAGTTCTGAAATGTTAACTTTGATAATTTTTGAGCAGTTTTGTTGTTTTTATAGAAAAATGGATTTCTGGGGCTACTTACTTTACCATCCTTGCCTACTTGTTCATTTACTTTGCTTTTCTTTCAATGGAAATACATACATTAGAGTTTTTTCCTACTTTATTTTTTTTAATTCTGTTTTTGAGAGAGAGAGAGGCAGAGAGAGGGGGAATGAATCCCAAGCAGGCTCCACACCCAGCACAGAGCCCAACGTGGGGCTTGATCCCATGACTGCAAGATCATGACGTGAGCCAAAATCAAGCGTCAGACACTGGGACACGCAACTGTTTTTAATATGTTGTGGATTGTAACCCTTTGTCAAACCTATGTTTGCAATTTTTTTTTCATTCTGTATGCTGCTTTTTCAGTGTGTTGGCTTTGACCTTTGTTACACAGAAATTTAGGTTTAATGTACTTCCATTTCTCTCTCTCTCTCTCTCTCTCTCTCTCTCTCTCTCTCTTTTCTCTTTTGTTGTCTATGCTTTTGGCATCATTTCCAGGAAATCATTGCTAAATCCAATGTCATTAAATTTTCTATGTTTTCTTTTAAAGTTGTATAGATTTTTGTATTATGTCTAGGTCTTTAGTCCCTTTTGAGTTATTTGTATGTAGCATAAGGTAAAGAATTCAACTTCATTCTTTTACATGGGATGTTGAGTTTTCCCACCACCACTTGCTGAAGAGATTTTGCTTTCCCCATTGAGTGGTCTTATTTCCTTGTCAGAGATCATTTGACCATATATGTAAGGGCTTATTTTATTCTTTTGGGTGCTTTTTAAATGTATGTTTGAAAACGTATTTGTTCTACTTTTGCAGCCGATTGGTAATTTGACTGGATGGAAAATAAGTTTGGAAATAATTAAGGACCTTAAGGCAAAGACATAGAGAATTTTACCTTGTTTAGACATACTTTAAATGCACTCAAAGGTGCTTCAAGGGGTGATGAAATCTTCAGTCTGAATTCTAAAATTATGTCTTTGACAGAGAAATGGAAAAGGGTGTCAGTTAGAGCAAGGGAGTGGTCAGTGACATCAGCAAGGTAGTTACTGTTGTAATCCAAGTAAGAGAGGCTGGTGTCCTGAACTAAGATAACAGCAGCGTTGGAAATTTAAGCATTGATTTTTTAAAAGTCTATGGTAATAAATAAGGAATAAAAATGTTTATCAGAAATTGTCCACTTCTTTGTAATATAGTGTAGAAAAATCCAAACAAACTTTAAGACTGACCTGGCTTTGGAAGCTAGCAATCAATTTTCTATGTGACCTTAGACCTTCAAGCCAATCTCTCAAAGGCAAGTTTTCTTATTTGTCTTTCAATATCCAAGCAATATCCCAGTGTTATAGAATGATTAGGAGGAATAAGTAAGTTCAGTCATGCAAGGTGCTTAGAAAAGTACATGGAACATATTAAAATCTCAATAAATGTTAGTTATGCATATTATACACCATAACCCATAGATTCTGTCACTTTAATGTATATTAAATATTTTCATAAGGTTGGAGATAATTTGTCTGAATCACGTTGTAATGCCTTCATATAGTACTTACAAATGCATATTGTTATTCTATATACATGAACTAGCCTATGAGTAAAGTACAGAATTGAGATCTGATGAATCTCTTAGCTGTCATCATTTATAGAACATATCAAATATTCATCTTTGCAAGGAAAGAGATCAACTACATTTGGTTTATTTATATAAACGTATATTCCTTTAAATCTGAATTAGCTTATTTTCATATACAGCAAAAATAGTCCATCAATTATTATATAACAAGATCTTTATTTACAAACTTCTAGCCAAATGCACTGCAAATAATATGATCACAGTTGAGCAATACACTCTCAAAGAGTCATAATTTTTTGAAAGCTATGTTGACCTTTCCAAGCCACTAGGGTATCATTTAGTGTAATGAGTGCTAATTTCCTAAGTGGTATCCCAGTGACCTAAAAGAGTTTGTACAACTTTTAAAAGTGCCTTTTAGTCCCCAGGGCGTAGTTTACACAGTGGGAAAATATGGTTCATTATCTCACAAACATACATTACAGGCAAAGAACTTAATAGTCACAATGACGTATTTTGCTTAATTTAAACTGGGTAACAATAAAAGGAGTGTTTCTAAAAATAAAATGAAATACTTGCAGAAAGTCAAGTATAATCCAATATTTTCTTTTTTACTGAATTGTGTCAAAAAAAAAAGTATTCATCTATAAACCAGTTTTAGGACTCCTTTTAAGATGTAAATGAGCCTCAGAAGGGAGGGGCTATCTTAGGGCTAATTTCTTTAGTGCGCTCAGAATGATGATTTTCATCTTCTCCTATTGCTCTCTGAGGCCCTTTTCTGGTTCTGCAAACTGATGTTTTGCTGTTTTCAAGCTTGAATGGCAATCAGAACATATTTTTCAGTTCAATGAATTTGTATTGAGGCAAGTTCCTAATTGCTTTACATAAACAGTTTCTCCAACTTTTTTATAAAAAATAATCTTATTCAAATCATTGCCTCTACAAAGAACAAAATTTAGATTTCTATGAATGATTAGAAAAGAGAGTAATGGAATGAACATCATATTGTACACAATATATTCCCATAATATTGTACACTTATCATCCTTCCGTTTCCTTCTGCATCGTAAATATGAACACTCAACTTAAGAAGAAGATATCACTTCTTCCTTTTTCGCATTCCTAATGTGAGATCATAAATGCCTTTTCAAAGTTATGGTCAAGTCGAAAATCATTACTTAAGAGATAGGAAGTTAGTTATTATGTCGGAAACTCCAAGTCAATGTGCAGTGTATTTCCACAAAGAGTATTAATAGGTGATGAAGAGGGACTGTGTTAGTTTTTGTGACCAGCAAAGAAAAGAGTGGGAGGGTGGTGGGCAGAAGCTTCTCTTTTTTATTGAAGTTCCATTGACATTCTTTTTTTCCTTTTTTTAAATACTTTTTTTTTTTTTTAGTATTTCTTTTGAGAGAAAGAAAGAGAGAGATAAAGGGAGGAACAACAAGAGAGAGAAGACAGAGAATCCCAAGCAGACTCCACCCTGCCAGTGCAGAGCCTGATGTGGGACTCCAACTCACAAACGGTGAGATCATGACCTGAGCCGAAACCAAGAGTTGGACACAATGGACTGAGCCACCCAGGTGCCCCAACATTCTTTTTCTTTCTACAAATTTACATAAGGGAATGTTGGTTGCAGAACCAAGTTCATTACTACCTATTCTCTTCTCAGTTATGTCAAAGAAAAAAACACGCATCATACCCCGGGGTAAAGAGTAGTGTATTCCCAACTTTAATGCACCTGTAGAAATCACATGGGTATCTTACAAAAGTATGGTTTCTGGTTTGATAAGTTCTGGGTAGGGCCTAAGATTCTGCATTTCTAAGAAGCTACACAAAGGCATGCTAATGTGTCCGATATATAAGCCACATTTTGGATATCAAGGAAATAGAAAATGAACCTATTACCTTTTTTATTTTTTAATTTTAATTTGTTTTTTTTTACATCACTAGATTTGCAAAGATTTTTAGGGCTTATAGTTCCTGGGGAGTCACAAGGTTAATGTTTAGTTATAAATCAGTAGTGTTCCTTTGGTGAAACTGAAAATTAAAAATGAATAATCTATTGTAGAGAAAGCATTATAGAATTGGGGAATCTGCTACCAGAATGACTGTGTGTGATATATCTGAATTTATGACCTAGGTCATATAATCTAAACAATAACAGAACAAGACAATAATTATTCTAAAGTAATTCAAGTATGGAGATATTATTCTTAACTACAGGGCATCCAATGGAGTTTTACAACTGTCTAAATGTTGAATATGCAAAAGGGGTTGACTTTTATTATGTAAAAGTGAATGTGTTAATGTTCACTGATATACATTAAATTCCACAAATTATTAACATTATTTGCAACCAGATATGATTTCCATTGCATATTGGATAGATTTGACTGTATATAATCATGACTATGTGCAAGAAATATTATTTTAGAAATAGTAAAGGATTAATTGAATATTTTATACTCCCCCAAAAAAGTAATATTTGCATCACAAATGTTGGAACAAATAAAAATATTAATAACTAGTTATTAAGTTTATCACTTGATACTACATTAGAAAAATTTATTTGGAATTTAATACCCTTAACATCTTTGCAAGAAATCTGAGTAGATTATAAATTTTGGAGTTTGTAGTGTGCTAGAGAGCCTTTAAAAAAGGAACACTGTCCATAACATAGCATAAAATCGGTATTTCTTTTGCATTTGAAAATAAAACAAGAGTTAATAGCTATTATTGCAGTGAGAGTGTACGATAAACAAGGGGTCTTTTGACGAGGGAAACGTGTTAGTTGGGATAAAGGTAATACATGTGTATAGAATGTGTGTAAATGTTACACAAACTTTATAGAACAGAAATCAGAAACAAATGGTGATGCTGGTTTGGGAATAATGAAAATATAACAAATATGGCTTATAATTCACATTAAATAATAAAATGTTCAGCTATGATGCAATAACAATAGATCAAAAGAAAAAGAAATATTTACGTGCTTAGCACAATAAGAGTTCAACCCTCACTCTTATATGGTCTGAAGGAATTAAAGACATGTGGCCCATAGAATATTCGTACTTCCTATGTAAGCGGTCAACAGAAGCTGCCATAGAAGAGAGTAAGAATGGTAGAAAGAGGATAAAATCTGTCCTATTCACCATGCATCTCATTGATTCCTTCTTCCTGCACACAGAACACACACATCCCTTTTCCTAAGGATAGACTTCAAGTCCTGTCCAGTCAGTGACTGCAACTGACAAGACACTTTGAAGGATTCCCTACTGTAAGTCTGGGGGTGGGGCTCATAACTGAAATCCCATAGTCCTTTCTCTCAGAACTCCTTTTTCTCCTGGCTCCTGCCTTGTTCTGCTCTTGTGAGTATCCATAGCTTGTATTCCTTATCGACATATGAGTCAGGTTATGGGACCAAGCATGGTTTGTTTCTTCTATTTTTACTTCTCTTAAGTGTTTTCTTTTTTCAATTTATTTTTCAATTTATTTATTTATTTTGCGGGAGGGCACAGCAAGAGTGTGAGAATCCCAAGCAGGAGCCTGACACGGGCCGCTCTCAGGAAGCATGAGATCATGACCTGAGCCAAATCAAGCGTCAGATGCTTAACCCACTGAGCCACCCAGGCACCCCTGTTCTTTTTTTTTTTAATTCTCCAAGTTTTCAAGTCCAATCTCTTAGCTTCTTTACCAGAAAAATTTACTCAGCATTTTAGTTGTCTTCTCATCTATTTGATTCCAGTCATTTTCATGCTCTAATTACCACACCTAAAATTCTCTGGAGACGTGTTTCTAAAACCTGTTTTATTTCCTGGAAATTTCGCTTCCTTGCCCTACCTGATTCCATCTCACTTAATAGAATCTTTTATAATGAATACTTAAGCTGTGCCACTGGTTGAGAAATGTTACCGGACTTTTGGTTAAAAGTTTTTTTGGTGACATCATGTCTTACTTTTGGGGATCAGACAGTGGTTGACTTTCTGTGAGTCGCAGAATTTGTCCCAAGTTCTGCTTGTTACAGTATTAAACTTTATCTGATACCTGTACTCCTGGAAAACTGCCATGGTTAAAAAATTGCCAGTACCATTTTGGGATAAGAAAAAGAAACTTCTGCTAAAAAGAATGCCCTCTCCCAGCCCCATAACTTCCTGTAAGACATAGAAAAGTTCCCTGTGTTTACTTATACGTATCAAAGCCAGACCTTCCAAATACCACTCTGCCTCATGAAAGATGAGTGGAACTTGTCTATCATGGCCTATCAACCTGTGTGCTTATTAAGTGACTTACCCAAACTGTAGTTAAGTTTCCCTCCTTGGGGCACCTGGGTGGCTCAGTCAGTTAAGCGTCTGACTTGGGCTCAGGTCATGATCTCACGGTTTGTGAGTTCGAGGCCCGTGTCGGGCTTTGTGCTGACAGCTCGGAGCCTGAAGCCTACTTCGGATGCTGTGTCTCCTCTCTCTGCCCCAACTTGTGCTCTGTCTCTCTATGTCTCTCAAAAAATAAACATTAAAAAATTAAAAAAAAATTAAAATTAAAAATTAAAAAAATTTAAAAAATTAAAAAATTAAAAACATTGACACACCATCAGCAAACATATAGCCCCTTCTTAAAGACCCTGTTCACAATTTTGAGAATTTACTGACCTCAGGGAAAAGTATTTCCTGATCATCTTACTCTCCCGCACTTTATTCATTTTAGTCTTGTTTACTCCTCCTGATAAAGGAAAAGCCTTTTTCTGCCTGACCTCTGAGATGCTGGCTTGTCTCTTGGTTGGAATATTCACCCTGTTATTGGAGTGTCCTACCTCCTGTTGTAACAACCCCCTGCCTGTCTCTTGCAATCAACTTTCCAAATAATCTACTAAGTCTGAATCTGTTTTTAATATCAAATTAAATTTGGTATTAAATTTAACAATCAGATTTAGAGATTGCCACTTTTTTCTGTGGCCTTGATAAATGCAGGTGATAGCTACCCATGCCTGCATACTATTAAAATGGTTCTAACTTTTTCCTCCAGAGCTACAAGCTACAAGGTCTAGGATTTGCTTGCCAAATGATTTCAGGCAATAATTATCCTCATATTTAGCTACTGTTAATAAGAATCCCCTGCATCTCTTTATACTTGGATTATCAGTTTCCTTACCTCACCCCCACCCAACTACTCCTAAGCCAATACCACATAATTAAGTTTGTTCTCGTTTCCTTCTTTATTTTTATTTTTTTTTAATTTTTAAAATTTTTTTTAATGTTTATTTATTTTTGAGACAGAGAGAGACAGAGAATGAACGGGGGAGGGTCAGAGAGAGGGAGACACAGAATCTGAAACAGGCTCCAGGCTCTGAGCTGTCAGCACAGACCCTGACGCGGGGCTCGAACTCACAGATTGTGAGATCATGACCTGAGCCTAAGTCGGCCGCTTAACCGACTGAGCCACCCAGGCGCTCCTCCTTCTTTATTTAAAAAAAAAAAAATATTTTAAAATTTATTTTTGAGAGAGACAGAGACAGAGCTTGAGCAGGGGAGGGGCGGAGAGAGAGAGGGATACACAAAATCCGAAGCAGGCTCCAGGCTCCGAGCTGTCACCACAGAACCTGATGCGGGGCTTGAACCCACGGACTGTGAGATCATGACCTAAGTCAAAGTCGGACGCCCAACCAAGTGAACCACCCAGGTGCCCCTGTTTATTTATTTTTTAAACATTATTCCACCCAGGGGCTGATTTCTGTATTTGTAAGCAAGATGTTAGAATCAACACCCTGCAGAAACTAAACATCACATGTTTCAGTCTTTATTCATTCAGAGTTCAGGAAAGGCGGGTGGATCTGTTCTAACTCCAAGCTGTGTATCTGGATAAATGACTTCTCATCCAAGAACAGACATGACATGTTCACGTCAATTTACAGCCTACTGGCCAGAAATAGTTACGACAACAACCTAACCACAGTGGGAACCAGAAACAGGGGTGAGTACAGATATCTGAGGGTGATTGTCTTAGCTGCGTGGCAGTGTTAACGTATTTTGAAATGTTAGGGACGTTTTGTATTAGGTGATATATACCGCCTTCTGCAAAAGATAACAAAACATACGTGGCATGAATTATTTTCTGTTTTAGAAACACAAATCTTCTGAACCAAAGTGCAGCCGCTTGATTATAGCAGATTTAGAATCTAGTTTGTGTTTTTGTCAACCTTCTCCTCAGAGCCCCGTCACTGTTACTGCCCTCCTTCTGGGAGGCCAGGGGACCAGTGTGGTATGTCCATTAAATAATCTTGGCAGAAAATTATATGCATAGCTGAAGCTAATGATTTTAGGACCGAGTATTCAGGGAGGAACCCATTTTTCTGTAAGAAATCAAAGTGGCTTGAATGTACTGCTTCCGAGTTGAAAACCATCTTATTTTGCTTCCCGTGTTATGTGTTATTTTCAAACAAAATATGTGCTGTTTTGTGTTGCTTTGTGATTAGCATAAGGATACACATTAAAGGTAAATTTGATCCAATTCATGAAAAATAAGAATATCGATATACTGCGACCCTTTAATAGAAAGTGAATGACAGATTGGTTTGCACTTTACAATTAAAATCATAAATATAAAATGTAAAACCTATGATAAAGTTTTAAATATGTATAGATTCTGGGCACTCAGTTCTAAATGAATAGCATGTTAGCAAGTACATTTTATTTCTATCTCCATTTTAATATTCTGAGTTCCTTTGAAGTCCTTAATCAGTTAATGTTCTCCCAGATTTAAAAACCGCAAAAGACACAATTTGTTTTACTTGTTCGTTATTCTGAGACACGTCACATTTCCAAATTCCCATCTCCAAACTCCCTTCCCTGCTGTAAATTGGGTCCTAATTGGTCTGAGTCCTCACTTCCTTGGACGCTGTGTTACCTACCACACACACAAGGCTTTGTGAATGGCTTTTAACTTTACGGGCCTGAGTATCTTCCTGGAATGTGCAAAACTTGCCCATGCCTCTCATCTGTTGCTTTTCAAACTCCCTCAACCCCAACTCACCTTCTCAAGCAAGACAGTGCTGCTTCATCCCATTAAGGTCTCTACATGATGGTCCACTTGTCAGAAAGGACTGTAGGGACCACTCATTCTCTGATGTATCTCCACATTTCTCTCTGACTAGAATTGCCCTTTTTTAGGAGCAGTTTAACACTCCTTACTAATCGAGAATGTTTTTAACATTCATTCTCTGTCTCCCCACTAGATTATCCACTCCATTAGCCCAAGGTGTTTGGGGTAACTTCTGATATATCCTGTTACTAGAAAGGCTTATTGCATACTAGATACTTAAGACTTATTTATATCTCTAGTGACTTGGGAATTTCCCGACAGCATATATTCACAATACATTTATTGATCCATGGAATTAATTAATTAATTTGCGTTAGGGAAAAATGTATTTGAAATAATATCTATTGTATGGGCAAATATAAAATCATGCAAAATCACATTTTGGTTGCTTTACTGAAATTAACTTCTTCAATCTTACAACAGTTAAAGGTAAAAACTATTGTTCCTTTTGCTCTATAAGTGTGAGAACTAAGGCTTTCAGAGATAAAGAGATATAGCCACGGGCATAGACCAAGAAATTGGCTTTGTTCCCAAGTTAGCTAAGTTAGGGATAGGCAAGTGACTGACGGTAGACAGGTAGACAGATGGCTTATAACTATGCAGACAGACAGACCAACCATATCAGAATACACTGTCAGTGCACAAATTTAACAAGACAGTTTCTTAAAGGAAAAAATATACTTTATGAAACAAAATGTAAATTCACATCAGAAGAGAGAGTTTAGGGTTTGCTCTGGTTTGTTTTGGTTTTTGCTTTGCAAATCTATTAGTCATAGTTGGAGTCAAGATACAATATAAGGTAAAGTTTAGCATCACTGCCTCTGCTCAGAGTGACCTTATCTGGCTGAAACTAGGCGGAAGCATTCTACCTGAAGTGTCTGAGCAGGCCCACATGTGCCGCTTTGTTTTGGGTTCTATATTAGGATATTATTAGAACCTGCTTATGTACCAGTCAGCTGACTGGCTTACTACTTGACTTCACTGTATAGCACTTGCTTTGTGTAACACTGCTTATCAGTCAAGCATTAGCTAGCAATATTTGACATCGGCACATTGGTTTCATTTTAATCTGTTCTGCTAATCTTGCCTTGCCATTTAATCACAAAATTCATGTTCATGCAGTCACACTAAAAAAAAAAAATCCAGTTTCAAAGCCACTAACTGGTTAGTTTATTAATGCAATCACTTGACAAATGGAAGTTGATAGTATATTTGAGTATATCTCTCGAAATATTTGATAGCTTTATGGCTTCAGTTTACCTCTTTAGGAGTTAAATATATAATCATAGGATGGGGCCAAGCATTCAGTGACTATTTTCAGATCTTTATTACCTGTGAAAATTACAAGCTTAATGATCTGTTTCTCTCGTGCTGGCTGGTTGGTGATATCAGACTCATTTAGCTTGGTCATCCTTCCAAAACATTGTGCTGACTCTGCAAATTAATTAAACACTATCAACTAGCCTCATGGGCAGGTGCCTTGTTACATAATGTAAACAGTACAGGTGGAACAAGTTATTTTTCAAGTAAATATTTCCATGTACTGTGGTCAAAGTTGTACATGCACAATTATCCCTAATACTTTAGAGTTAGGAAAGTTAAGAAAAGTATAATGTATTATGATTAATGTAAAGATTTTGAAAAGCAGGGACATTAAAAAAATAGTAATCACACAGAGGGGTGCCTGGGTGGCTCAGTCAACTCAGCGTCCGAAATCAGCTCAGGTTATGATCTCACGGTTCGTGGGTTCAAGCCCCGTGTCTGAACTGACATTTCAGAGCCTGGAGCCTACTTTGGATTCTGTCTCTGTCTCTCTCTGTTCCTCCCCCACTCACACTCTGTATCTCCGTCTCTCTTTCTCAAAAATAAATTAAAAATCATTAAAAATAAAATAAAAGTAAATAAGTAAATAACACAGAAATAAAAATTGTGGAAACAGCAGAAAATATCAAGGGGACTGAACTTACCAGATCTCTAGATTGTGTGGACCTCAAATGTACAAATTTTCCTGATGATATGAGACCCAGTTGGAGCTACTAGGTGTGATTCTGCATCATGGTTAATATACTATAAATAACATGGGTTGTAATTCAGGGAATGCATCTTATGTTCTTCTGTGAAACCTCAACCATGTTGTCCAAATGAGAACCACAATTATGAGTTGAATTGTATCACGCCAAAATTCATGTACCGAATTCTTCACTCCAAGTACCTCAGAACGTGATCTTATTTAGAGAGAGGGTCTTCCCAGAAGTTATTAAGTTAAAGTGAGGAAGACATGTTCCTGTAAAAATGGGAACTTTGAACAGAAACATGCAGACCGAGATGTGCATGCCAAGTGAAGGGCCATAAAGAGAAGATGGCCTTGTACAAGCCAAGAAGAACAGACTGGAACAGATCCACCCCTTGCAGTCCTCAGAAGGAATCAGCCCTGCGGACAGCTTAACTTCAGACTTTGAGCCTCCAGACCTGGGAGACAATATATTTCTGTTGTTAAGCCACTCAGGTTATGGTGCTTTGCAACGCCAGCCTTGGCAAACTATACCACCACCCTCTTCCCATATGGTTCTGCTTACCTGATGACGGAGTTTGGACTATGGCTGACACCTGTCCCGTGCTGGACCACACATACTCTCATTTTCAAAACCACAGTATTAGGGATTGGGCGAACTAGAAACAGAGGAAACAGAAACAGAAACAGAAAATGGATGTAACACTGAGACAGAAAAATGAGAAAAACGCATAAAAAGGCAAGGATCACAGATTGTAGTTCTCAGATAGTCACTCTTCCAAATTTGCCTAATTACATGAAGCATTACAGGGACAGATTTTATTTGTTTCTGTTGCTAATTACTTTGTTTGCTATTGTGTACATCTCTCAAACTTTTTGAGTCTAAATTCTCATCAGTAACGTGACACTATTAGTTACCCTTTGAAGTTATCACAAGGTCAACACAAGTATTTGTAAATTTCCTGGCGTATAGTACATACCAAATTAAACGAATATGTTTTTTTTTAATTTTTTAACGTTTATTTATTTTTGAGACAGAGAGAGACAGAGCATGAACGGGGAAGGGTCAGAGAGAGAGGGAGACACAGAATCAGAAGCAGGCTCCAGGCTCTGAGCCATCAGCACAGAGCCTGACGCGGGGCTGGAACTCACGAACTGCGAGATCATGACCTGAGCTGGAGTCAGCCGCTTAACCGAATGAGCCACCCAGGCGGCCCATGAATATGTTTTTAATATTACATTCATCAATGCTTAAACAAAACAAATACTTATTAACAATCCTGGGGCACTCAAGGCAGAAGGTCTAGAACCTTGACTTGTTGCACTATAATCTCGGGCAAAATTTACTCCTCACTCCTGCCGTGTCTGTCTGCTCTGCCTACATCCTATTTAGTGGATATATTTTTTGCTTGATTTCATGTGGGCTTCTCTCTGCCCCACGGTTCAGTCTGCTGGCTTCAACATCCAGTGCCTGTCATTCATTCAACTCCTTGCTGCTTGAATTCTTTGTCATAGTGTCCTACCTTAATTCGGCCTATTTGTGACCCACATCATAAAGGGCATGGCCAAAATATATGGTCATTGTCTGGCAAGCCGTCAACCAAATCGCCTGAATTGAAACCTCATGTTCTCTTCTGAGTCGTTGGCTGTCATACAATCACAGTCACCCTCTGACAAGAAGCAAAGTGAACGTGATAGCTGTAGGTTAGCCACTAATTTACTTATGCTTCATAAAAGCACCTGTTGGAGTTCAATGACAGAAATAAAAAAAGAACTGGCTGATAAGAGAGCATGCCAACGTGTTCTAGAATCTGGTTTTCATTTTCCCTTCTGTTTACTATTTTGCTACCTTACCTATTAATACTATTCCTGTAAGAAAACTGCCTCATGTAGCTCTTAAGGTAATTATATGTTCAACTTCTACACATGAAGTCATTTTGTTTGGCGTGCATGACTTTCCATGTTCCTGTTTCACACGGGATAAGCATACAGTTGTTGACACACCACTGATCCTTGGCCGGAACCAGAGGCCACATAATACAGAAGTTTGCTTTAAGAGGTGATAAAAATGAATCCGTAAATAAAATGTGCACTTTAGAGTGAGAAAATGAGCAAAATAGACACAATAATTTCTTGAGGAAAATGTTGATGTTATTACATGTTTTCTTAGAAAGAAATCTTTCGGGGCGCCTGGGTGGCTCAGTCTGTTAAGCGGCCGACGTCGGCTCAGGTCATGATCTCGCGGTCCGTAAGTTCGAGCCCCTCGTCGGGCTCTGTGCTGACAGCTCAGAGTCTGGAGCCTGTTTCAGATTCTGTGTCTCCCTCTCTCTGACCCTCCCCCGTTCATGCTCTGTCTCTCTCTGTCTCAAAAATAAATAAACGTTAAAAAAATTTAAAAAAAAAGAAATCTTTCACATCGACGTTGCCAGTAGGAGTGATTTTCCTAATGTTTTCTAGCTAGCAGCAAACTTTGACAAGTGCCACTCATACTGATGTTTACAAACTTTGAGTTTGCACTGTAATAAATATGATAAAAATTAAACAACTTACTTTAGTAATTTGTAAAAAAATATACAGTAAGTTGATTTTTTCAAAGTTTTTCATTTTGTTGACATGGTTGTATTTACAGATATTCCTTCATAAATCAAATTTTTCCCTCAATAATAAGTCACTCATAAGCATATCCCAGGAAGTGCTCTTTGGTGCTAGGTCCTAGAAATATAACAACAAATAAATGAAAATTAATAATATAGACAGGGTAAACATTGCTCTACAATGGAGAATTAAATCCTGGTAGGAGAGAGTGAAAGGTGTTATAGAGGCATACAAAAAAGGTAGCTAATTGAGTCTTCAGGTATAAATCACACATTTTATCCTCTAGAAGAAACCCAAAGCTTGCATCTACTAAACGCTTAAAGCACACACACACACACACACACACACACACACACATACACACACACACATCCATATCCTCATACACTTACACATGCTCATACACAGAAAAGTCACCAACAAAGATTTCAAATTCACATATAGGAAAGGCACGCATAAAAAGGATCCTATCTTAGAGATCAGAAAAATAAGTAACCATATTGACTCTTTGAGCAAATGTAAATAAATAATAGAAATAGAAATAGTTTGGCAGAAGTGGATTCTTAGGTTCCTCATTTTCTTTTATTTTCAGGAAAAGATAAAATTTCTTGAATTCTCCTTCATGCCAAAAGGAACACACTCACCCACACACCCATACACACACACACACACACACACATTCACACATACATTTATTTTGGATCTTCTTGGATTTCACATTTTACTTTGAAGCATCTGGAAATGACAATTAGACAATTTCAGAACTGTAAAAAAAGATACTCATTTTCCCTGTTGTCTGAATCTAACATCCCTCCTATTCCATACACCTATATGAATGAATCAGAGGTCAAAAACTGGCCCATGAAACAAACATTTAAGGGCTGGAATTTAAGTAACCGAGACAATGTATAAACGAAAAATATGTGGGCCAGATGAACCAAAGAAGGATCTGTAGATGGACCGATATATAAGTGGGGCTTGGAAAACATCAAAGTTAAGGACATACTATCAAACATTAGAAAAGATTCAATGACAAAGCAATGAGAAGAGAAATTTCAAAACATGCTTTAAATGTTTTAGAGCAGATTGGCTTAAAGGTATTCCATAAATTAATTACATAAATGCCTATAAGCAGGTATTAAAGAGCACATGTTGATTATAATCAAAACCTATTACTGACACCTTATAAATAAAAGTCCTGGTTAAAATGTGGTCTAGACTAAGTATATCCTGCATTATATGAAAAAATAATCTAGAAAACTAACATTAGCAAATGAGAATTTAATACAACTACACAAGTGTTTCAAAGCCATAGAGAAAAAGACTGATGTAATGAAATTATGGGGAATATCAATGGAAAATGGAAACTATATAGGAAATCAAATGGTAATTCTAAACTGAAAAAGTCAATATCTGAAATGAAATTTTCACTTGGTATGTGAATAAGCAGAATAATCATGTCCCCTTACCTGAATAAAAAAGATGTCCCCATCATAATCTGTAGAACCTATGAATGTTAGATTATGAAAACTAAGGTTGCAGACAGAATTAAATGACCATGAAAATAGAGAGATTATACTGGATTTTCCAATGAAGCTATGGTAATCATAAGAATCCTTAAAACCGGATCAGGAAATAGAAGAGAAGTTTTAAGTTATGTGACATGATGATTCAACCTGCCTTTTCTGGCTTTGAAGTTGGAGGAGGAGCGGGGCATGAGGAATCAAATGGGGCAGCCTCTAGAAGCTGGAAAAGTCAAGAAAATGGATTCTCCCCTGAAACCAAGAAAGGAACATGGCTCCCAAACACCTCAATTTTAGCCTAGTGAGATAGATATATGCCACACTTCTGACCCACAAATCTGTAAGATGACAAATTTCTGTTGTTTTAAGTCACCCAACCTGTGGTAATTGGTGAAAGAAGAAATATAAAAACATGTGAAAACATAAATTTCAGGAATTGACATTAGCAAGCGAGGACTTTAACATAACCATTGCCCTCATATTTTCAGAACTTAGAGAAAAAAATGGTATAATAACAGAAAATATGAGGGACATCAGTGGAAGAATAGAAACTCTAAAAGAGAACCAGATGGAGATTTTAGAATTGAAAAGAGCAATATGTAAAATGAAAATTTTACTGGATAGGCTTAGCAACAGATATACACAGCCCTCCCACCGAAAAAAGAAAAAAAAAAGATTAGTGAATTTGAAGACATCTCAATAGAATATTTAAATGAATGAATCATCAAGAGTGATGGATATAATTAATTAATATAAAAGATTTTTATTGTAAAAAGCTTTATAAATGGTTATATTCAATTCTCTCCCTTCTCATGTATGCATTTCACTCTTTAATGAGGAATTGAATTTATTAGAAAACAGCAAGAGTGACATTCTGGGATTGTACCAAATTTTGAAAATATCTGGCGTCTTCCACTTGCTTTCTCTTGGATCTCAGCCACCATGCACTGAGAAGTCCGTGCTGCACGGAGAGGCCACAGTCATCACTCAAGTAAACTGCTGCAGATGAACTCCCAGCCAAAAATAGCATCAACTTCTAGTCAACAGAGTGATTCATTTGGGCCATACAAGTCCAGACCAGTGAAGATACCTGCAGTCCCAGTTGGCATCATGTGCTACAGAACTGCCCAGCCAAAGCATCCCTGCTTCTACAATCTTCTAGAGCCAGTGTTCACCATGCTAGAAATCCCAGCTCCATGCCCTACCTCTATTAATTACTTTAGACTGCTCCTTGTTCTTACAGGCAATTCAATGCCATAGAACTTAGACTTTCAGCACTGAGCACCTTGGCTCATGGGCTGACCTCTAAGATTGTCGAAGGATGACTAATCACGTGACCAATCATATATCCCTACATGACTACGGTACTGATAATGTATTCCTAAGCATTTTCTATCTATCCATCCTATCTGATAACATCACAGAACATTGCAGGGTTATGTAATTTGAAGGACGTTGAAGGAACTTCATTCACATCTTAAAATCCTAAATATCTTATATCCAACAGCAACACAGCAGCCCCCATCCCAGATGATATTGCTTTCAAAGAAACTCTTTGGTCATCCAATAGACTTACTGTCATTTCTTCTGCACATACTCTCTATCAGGATATACTATCTTTAGGTTAATAGGGAGCAGAGCCCAGTTCACTCTATTTTTAAGGCTGGTAGCTGAACCAAACAAAACTGTCAGCTTGAAAATTGCCTGAGATGAGAAACACATTAAGTACAAAGGACAATCTATCATCTGAGCTTGGAAAGGTCAGATGGCCCCAAAGACATAGGGAAATAGTTTTAATCATTTGAAATCTATGTGTCCTACTCTGTTTTATGGGATCTTTTTTCAACAGAAAAACCAGTGGTCACAGTGGTCATGACCTGTCTGTGTGTCAACCATGAGCCAAAGCCAGTATCACGGCTTGCTACTAATTTATTTCATTTTCTGTGTATCAGGGGAAAACTAAAACAAAACCCTGACTTCCTGTAGGCAATAAGGCAATATGGCATAAAAATGTTGAAAAAATTACAGAAGCTCACTGGATCTTAGCATACGTAGAAATCTCAGCAGTAGCTCTGTGAACCAGAGCAGAGATGGGAAGAATAACAAATTAATTTCAAGAGCTGTGCAAAGAACAATAGCACAAAGAAGCTCAAGTGTCTAGGTTAATCAGAGAACCTGCGTCTTCCTACAGGAGAACCTCCGCCTTCAAGACGCTCTTACTTTCGATTGATGCATACATTTCAGTGATCTTTCTAGATAGGATTTTGTCAAAATACATCTGGGGCTTCAAATATATCCAAGAAAATTGTCAAGGAAATGGTCAGACATGCATATAATTTTATCTATAAAAGATTACTGCAGCATTTTTATGAGTAAAAAGAAAAATGAGTAATAAAGCAGCAAAGTGTCCAAAAGAGAAAGACGGTTGTTATCTCTCTCAATCATGAAAAACAATTCTGTAAACCCCATTTTAAAGTGTATTTAGTATTTTTCCGTATACATTCAAATTTAATGTTAGTTTCAAACCACACTTAAGAAAGCACTTAACCCGTCTGTTGCCTCAATGTCCTCATCTGGAAAAGAGAATAATGTTAACACAATCTAATACTATGGCAGGCATTAAATGGGAAGCACTTAGCAGTGAACCTGCTATATAGTAATTACTAACTAACTGTTATCTTCCAACCCTCTATTTCTTTTTTATTTTATTTTATTTATTCATTTTGAGAGAGAGAGAGAGAGAGAGAGAAAGGGAAGAGCTAGAATCCCAAGCAGGATCTGCACTGTTAACACAGAGCCTGATATGGGGCTCACTCTCATGAACCCTGAAATCATGACCTGGGCGAAAAGGAAGAGTCAGATGGTCAACCAACTGAGCCACTGAGGTGCCCCCCACGCCTCTATTTCCATAGAAATAGAATAAGAGGATGTTTACATATCTCAGTGCTTTCCAAATATTTTTGACCAATCATAAGAAATGCATTTGATATTGTGATTGGGTACACAAACAAATAAACGTGTGTAGACTCATGCAGGTTCACACACGCACACAACACACGAAAGAACTCTCAGAAGATTTACTCTTTCTGTGCATAGAGCACCTGAGTTTTTTCACTGAATGCTATGCTATGACATTTGCGCCATAGTCCGCTATTTTATTCTACACTTTTAAATGCTGGCTGTGACCCACGAAATCAACTTCAAAATTGGCTAAAGCTTTCACGGACTGTGCTTACAGATGTTACATGACCTCTAAATCAGGCCATCATTTACTATTTTAACTATCTAATGATTTGCTACCTGAGTTTTCTAATGTACCTGTTTAATCTCTGATATTTTCTTATTAATTGTATTTCTGTCTCCTCCCACTAGAATGCAAGCTTAATGAAAGCAAGAAGTTGCTTCTTCTACAATAACAGTAACAGTATCCAACACATGTATTTTTAGTAAGTGATCAGTTGAACTGCTATGGCCCTAGAGAAGAATAATTAAACATGTATAAAATTTTATCAAATCAAAATGTTAAGTTTAATTGAAATAACCTAAATAAAGTAAAATAGAAGAAAGCAAAGAGTTTGGTTGAAAGCCATGTAGAACATATATATTTATGGAAAAAACAAAAGGCATGAATGAGAGACCAAGGATAAAGACTGATGCTGTGGAATATTAAAACAATTCTAATGTTAGAGGGTCCTTTTAGGAAGAAAAATAATTCAAGAGCTCACTGAGAAAAAAATAATATATTTTATTTCATAAACTTAGAAGCTATAACACACTGAGAAACACTTTTTAAATATTTGAAATATAAGTTTAATGCCAAGATCCTCTGAAGTATCCTTAGGGGTGTTAGATATATTTATATTTATAATCAGTTTTACTATGTATTCCTTTTTTTAAGTTTCATATCTTTCTGGTTCATGTAGAAAATAATCATACATGTAATTATCTATTCAAAAATGCTGGCAGCTACCAAAAATGAGAGTAATTAATATATCCATCCTAATTTAGGTATTATGGAGATCGTAATGCATTATTTTCTAGTTAATTTACATTTCACATCACTGTATTAAATTACTATGGATGTGTGGCCTTGTCAAAACTCTTTTTATAAAATGTGACAGCAGACTAGTAGCTGACTATATACACACAGCGAATTAAACTCAGTGAACTGTCAGTATAACTTGAATATTAGTGGGATATTTAAATTGAATTTGTGACTTCTTTTTGAATAAGATGTCTTACAACTCACTATGTTAAAATAACTGGAACAAATATATAGAACATATAAAATGTACTGCATGTTGGGGCATCTGGGTGGC
The DNA here is from genome assembly GCF_022837055.1 of Prionailurus viverrinus. NCBI lineage: Eukaryota > Metazoa > Chordata > Mammalia > Carnivora > Felidae > Prionailurus > Prionailurus viverrinus. The sequence continues at coordinate 138,692,970 of NC_062569.1, read as the reverse complement.
TCAGCCAGTTAAGCGACTGCCTCTTAATTTTGGCTCAGGTCATGATCTCACGGTTCGTGGGTTCGTGGGTTCATGCCCTGTGTTGGGCTCTGTGCTGACAGTGCAGAGCTTGCTTGGGATTCTTTCTCTCTGCCCCTCCCTCACTCATTCTCTCTCTCTCAAAATAAATAAAACTTAAAAAAATAATAAAACATAAAAAAAACGTACTTCATGTTAACAACAGTGGTCTACCACAGCAACTTTATTGGCAATATTTTTTCACCTATTTTTCTTGAACATTTTTATTGTGAAATACAGTAAAGCCTTGAATTGTGAGTAACTTGTTCTGTAAGTGCTCTGCGAGATGAGCAAGCATTTCCAGTAAATTTGAACTTGATAAACGAGTGATATCTGGCAATACTGAGTAGTATGTGATATGAAATGTCACACAATTACAACTGAGCCAATGGTTCTTCTCTCTCACACTCTCTCTCTCTCTCTCTCTGCAGAATTGTGGGTGATTGCCTCCCATACTCAGATGCTCAGGGTCAGGCCGTGGTGTTTGGCAGAAATCAATGACTCTTCAGAACGTTGGAAGGTGCCCACAACTGGCGTTGGTGTATTTTTTTTTTTTTTTTTGCCACTTCCAAGCAGACTGTAGGGACAGTCCTTTGCTTTTCCATACAAGAGTAAGCTTAGGAATGCTTTGCTCCATTGAAGGTCAGGCTGCCTGCAGATGTAGACCCTTTCCTCTGCTGTCTTATTGCCAGTTACATTAAATATAGTATATGACCAGAGTTTATTATTACTGTACTGTAGTCCAAATTTGTGCCAGCATATACGAAGGAGCCCATGCAGAAAAAGGTTGAAAATAAAGGTGGTAAGAAGGAAATGCTTGGAGTGGAAACTAGGAAGGAAATAATAGCGAAGTATGAATGAGATACATGAGTGGCTGAAATTGCAAGATTTTATAAGAAGTCTACTTCTGCGTCTTGTCTGCAGAGGAAGAGAAAAAGGCTGAGGAATCCCTCATTGGAAATGAGATTAAGAAGATGTGTAAAATGTGGGAAACTGCAAAATTCTGTAGAAAAGCTCCACTTGAATAAGGCTGTAGGAGTGCGAGTGATGAATCTGTGTAACTACAATGCAATGTCACATTTCCGTGGAATCCTCAAAAGGAGGCAAAAGCAAGTGTTATTGGATAGGTTCCTTGTTAAAGTTGCAGGAAAAGAAATAAGATTCCATTGAGCCAATCGATAGCAGTGATTCCATTAGTGATAGTGAAAGTCATCCTACTACAATAACCCTCCTTCTCTCTTGTTTCCCTCACATCAGCCACGAAGGTTTTCAAAGGCAAGTGTAGATTAGTTTATTTTCTTTTATTTTGTAATTTCTTTATTATTTTACATTCTATTACAGTATTGTTGTCTTTTTTGTATGAATATTTTTGGGCTGTGGAACGAATCATCTGAGTTTCCATTATTTCTTTTTAAAAAAAATTTTTTTAATGTTTATTTATTTTTGAGGCAGAGAGAGACAGAGCATGAATGGGGGGAGGGTCAGAGAGAGAGGGAGACACAGAATCGGAAGCAGGCTCCAGGCTCTGAGCCATCAGCCCAGAGCCTGACGCAGGGCTCGAACTCTCGGACAGCGAGATCGTGACCTGGCTGAAGTCGGACGCTTAACCGACTGCGCCACCCAGGCGCCCCTGAGTTTCCATTATTTCTTATAGGGAAATTTGCTTTGATATACAAGTGCTTTGGATTACAAGCATTTTTCCTGAGTGAATTATGCTCGCAAACCAAGGTTTTACTGTTTGTAAAAATAAAATGGAGTAAAATTCATCTTTTTGGTTTGGAAAATCATAATAAAATTTAAATATATACATTGATTGCTCACATTAAGAAATATTTCCTTTGAATATGAGAGTAGCATTCCTGAAAATGACAAAGAATATTCATCTTTTTGGGAATTACCCCCCCCCCCAAAAAAAAAACATATATGAATGTATCGAATACACTTCCACTAGTGTTAGGATGGAAACTCCTATGGTCTCACAATACACTTAATATAGATAGATTTTAATTTAATTTTACTTCTCAAACTGATGAATATAAAAATGAATTTTATTATGAATTTAAAGTTCTTCTGTCTGATGCTCATGGGATTAAGCGTCTTTAAATAGGCTTCTGGCTTATTTGTATAAGAAATATCTGTTGCTGTTTTTCAAGTGGTTTCATTTGGAAATTATTTTTATTGATTCACAAGTATTGTTTATATATCTAGAATAAAAATTCTTGGTTGGTAATAAGCATTCTTCTGGCAGTGTGTGACCTGTATTTTCACACTAATTATGGACTTTTAAGTAAATAACATTTTATACTGGATAAGTCAACCTTATAAATTATTTCCAAATGGTTTGTAATTTTCTTTTATAATTTCTTACCCAAATTCAAAATGTATTTTCTTATATTGCTTTCTAAAGTCCTTTCATTTCTCATTGAAGGGGGGGCAGAATGAGAGGGAGAGATAGAGAATCCCAGGGATGCTCTGCAGAGCCCAATGCAGGGCTCGAAGAGATAATGACCTAAGTCAAAGTCAGATGCTTAATAGACTGGGCCACTCAGGAGCCCCACAATGTTCTAATCTTAACCATTTAGTTTACTTGTGGGATAAACAAAACTTTTTAATATGCATTAATGTATTCATGCATTACTCAGAAATTAATTTATGACACTTATGACTACTTTTTCAGTGAAATGAACATGCATTTTTTTTCATTCTTTTAATGTATTCCAATTGCTTTGGTATAAAGACTATGCATGGCTTATAAAATCAGGTGAAGAATGTCCACTTTTATTTTTTCTTAAAGAGTTCCTGTAATATTAGAATTATGTTTATTAAGTGATAGAACTCACCTGAAAAGCATTCTATATCATACATATATATCACTTTGTGTAAAGGGTTTCTTAAATTTCTAATTAGATTACGTTAATGGTTTTGGAACCATTCAGTTATTCTATTTCTTCCTGAGTCAATTTTTATCTTCTATTTATTGTTACAAATATATGGATTTCCTCTGTCTTTTCATATTTTTTGGTATAAGTTTATTCCTAGTAACATTTTTGGGTTGATTTCTTCTATGTGGTTATAAATGGTGTGTGTGTGTGTGTGTGTGTGTGTGTGTGTGTGTGTGTGTCTGTGTGTGTGTGTGTGTGTTCTACCCAGTAACTCATGCAGGTAATTGTTTTTGCTGTCCTTTTCTGTATAGTTAGGTTTATTTTCCAATCATGTCCCCACTGTGATTGCTATTCTCGTAGTCAATGCAGTATGTGAGATTCTCCTATTACCTTCCTAACTTTCTGGTAGCCATGGGATTTCTTTCTCCCTTCTGCTCAGTGCAATTGTCATTTCAGAATTTCAATTTTACAGCGGTTGGCGGAGGCACTTAGTGTGAAAATAGGCCTGCTGCTTGTTTCTGGCACATGATTTTTGCTTTATCTTTCTTGGTAGGCTCCAAAGCATCTTGACCCTTTGGCCAGTTTAATGTTAAACGTAATAAAAGTTATTTATTTTAGCCAGGATATTATTGCCCCCTCACAACCTGGAATGTGCTCCTGCGTATATTATGTGATATATCTCATATTATTTCAAACAGAAGTCTGCACTGTTGGTGTTCATTTCCAGCTGAATCTCACATACTGCCACAATATTTACCAAACACTACAATGCAACATATGAACATGTCTATTGATGCACTGGCTAGCAGTAATGGGATGAATACTGTCACCTACACTACCTTCCAGGTAACTGTTACCCTAAATATCACTTATTAAATTATCTCTGTTGGTCCCCTACTTTCTTTTATTCTTTCTAGTCTTCACGAAGAAAAACCTATACAGTGTGTATTAACTATGTGGCGAGTACTATCCAAGGCATTGAATACAAAGTGATAGAAAGATTTTCTCACAAACACTTCCTAATTATGCTTCCTAAAAACACTTCATCTACTTCAGATGACTTCATCTACTTCAAAGACTTCATCTACTTTTTCACCTAGTATCTTACTTTTCTCTCACTCTGATTTAGAAACTGTATCTTTGAGCGCTTCACTTAAAATGTAAAAGAATAATGATAGAATTTATAAACTACAAAATCATTCACTTGTATTATGTTTGGTACTTAGGTTCTGTGAGCTTTGCACTAGTCTAATGAAATCAATGAGACATATGGTATCACAAATACAGTTTTATGGTAACGTTAAAAATCTTAAAGTATTGCATATTGACAGAAATTACTCCCAGTTTCTTCAAATGGAATTATTCTCCAGGCTGTTCTAGATTTAACTTGGAATCATAGCAGGTCAAAAAAAATGACATTAGGTAGAAGAAAATTCTGTGTGTGTAGAACGATATAAGCAGTTCAGTTGGAAGCCCTTCTTGTAAATCTAATCTTTCAAAATGAATCACATGAAACACTGAAAAGGGTATGGAATTTTGGATCAGAGCAAATAGCATATAAATATTCCGTTCCAAAATATCAATTACATTAAAAAGCCATTTAATCACGGTAAGACTTATTTTCTTTAAGAGTAAAATGGAAATAATACTATCTGACCAATTTAGCTCATGGGATCAGTTAAGAAAGTGCAATTAAAAGTGCTTCTATAAAAGAATATATAGATGTTGCTACAGAGCCATAAAAGTACTAAATGTTTCAGAACACACTGAGATGAGGTCAGTTTCTAATACATCCTCATGGCTGGATGCAATGAAGGACAAGAAACAAAAGAAAAACAATCCACTGTATTACTAAGGCCAATTGCTATTCAGAAAGAGGAAAAGAATTTAAATTTTAGAAGTAGTCAGAGACATTTCTCTGGTGTTACTCTTGGCACTGAAAGATTGGCAATGCTGATATATTTCATTTCTAATGTATCCAACACAAGGTCTGGCACATAGTCAGTGCTCAGAAATGTATTTGCTAATTGCTTTCAGAGAAATGAAGTGCTTTCATCAGAAGCAGGTCAATGTAAATATGTTCTCTCTTTAGGAGAGAAAATAAGGAAATTGTCCTCATTGTTGCAAAAACTGTATCAGAGAGTAATGAGAATAAATGAGAACTAAATTAGATATGATTAACCTTGGCAATAAGGTTGAGGTCCTGTAACTCATTTCTGAATTTTTAGGTTCTTATGTTTCTATTTCCCTGATATGAACTTGTTCTCCACTTCAATCTGAAATCTTAATACTATATAGCTTCCAAATTTGAGAATGCATTATTCTAGAATAATTCTGTATTGGTTTAGGAAAGACCACATTGTTAACCACATTATTTGGTTGCTTTCTATCTCCCTACTTCTCTCCATCCTAGGGAGAAAGAGGATTTCTTTAGGTCCAAGTTTGGAGAGTGAAGAACTAGAAGAGTATCCTTGATTTTTATGTGCAGGAGTGAAATTATGGTCTATAAAAACCTATAATTGAAATGAAAAGAAACAGCTGAATTAGGTTGGTTATTTGAAGCAAAATAAGTGGTTGTTCAAAGGGCATTTCAACATATGAACACATTGTTTGACCAAAACTAAGCACTCCCTTTAGATAGATAAAGGGAATAAGAATCAAAAAAAGTTTAATGCCGGGGCGCCTGGGTGGCTCAGTTGGTTAAGCATCCAACTCCGGCTCAGGTCATGATCTCGCGGTCTGTGAGTTCCAGCCCCGCATCGGGCTCTGTGCTGACAGCTCAGAGTCTGTGGCCTGTTTCGGATTCTGTGTCTCCCTCTCTCTCTGCCCCTCCCCCACTCATGCTTTGTCTCTCTCTCTCTGTCAGAAATAAATAAACATAAAAAAATTTTTAAAAGAAGTTCAATGCTACCCTAAAAATAAAATCTCATAGTGTGCTAAAGGCTTCATTGTGGAACACCCAACAGAAAGTGAAAGATACCATTATGCCTAAGGTCCAATTCCTTAACTGATCTTAAACTTCTTTTCTGGTTTCCCTTAATAAATGCAATACAATCCTTAGGCATTGTCCAGCTTAGGGTTGCTTTGGGGGAAAGTGCATCCATTTTCTGTTTCCTTAACTAGGAACATAGACCAACCAATGCCTTGCTGATAGGAATCAGTGAGATTTATTTTGTCTGATATTCAGTAGTTGGTTAGTAATATTAATTTCTTCTCCCTTTTCTTTTTTAGTAACGTGAATCAATTTCAATTCTTATCATATTATTATAACATGCTAGCTATGTTATATAGATCTTTTGTTTAAACTTTCCTAAGAAAATAAAATTGTGGATAATCTCCACAAAAAATACTAAAGACCTAAACTCTGTAAATGATAGTTCTTTATAACCAGAAAGGACATAAAAGTATATGCAAGTTAACGAATGGGGAATGAATAAATAAATATATGCCTGAGTAAAGTACATGTGTAAAATCGATTTAAATGTATGCGTGGATATCCTCATCTTCCGAATGCTAATTCATACAATAAGGTATAATTATAGAATCAAAGAAGTATATTTGACTATCAGATAAATAGCCTGCCCAAGGAAATAGAAAACAATTAGCCTAAGAGTATGATTCAGTGGTGCTGACATCATCCATTTTTTTTTTTTTTACATCATCCATTTGATTTAAAGTGTTTCATTCTACCATGGCATGAACCGAAGTATAACAGTCAATGCCCACTTATTTAAAGTGTTCATTAAAAAATATATTTTGTATCATGAAATACATTGATATGCACAAAGGATGTCAATAAATCTCTAAATATGGATAGTAAGTCTGGTTTTGGGTAATGACACCTAATTTCTATCTCCAAATAACACTTAGATAATGCTATTTACTAGATGATATAAAATGAGAGGGAGTAGACCAATAACATTTCTCCCAAACAAAGACATTTTGGAGTTTCACTGTACAGACAGAGTAGCCTTCCAAAAATAAATGTGTTGAAAAAAGTCGGCTATTATTGAGCTATTTCAATGACTATTGCAGGAGGTGGTTTATCAAGGACACAAATTCCTCATAGTCCAAATGATGAAAAAAACCTACTTAAATGACACATAATTTAATTAATAAATCACATTAGATTCATTGTTTGATATATTTCATTTTTCATTGAATAGATGATTTACTATGAGAAAGATACTATTTACAGTAGCTTGATTTTTTTAAGTTTGATTCTTCTTCTACCTTTTCTTTAGCCTAATATATAGCTATGGATAATAGCTGAGTCATTATTCCCAATTATGTGAGATCATGCCCCACCACACAAGACTTCACAGCCAGGTAATTTGATTTAGACACTCAAGATACTAAGCTTTGAGGTAGACAAAGGAGGCAAACAGATTCTGGAGGCAATCACAACCCTTTATTTAATGAGGATAAACGTGACATTAACAGATGACTAAATAGAAAAGGACATTTGTCAACATTCTCCCACTGGTGGAACAATCATCTGGGCACCTCAAATCCCCGAGAAGTTTCTTTGTGGCCATGTGACATTGCCAAAGCATCAGAGGATTTTCTCAGGATTTAATGAAATTTCCCTTATAATTCACTTGGAAAAAAGGCAGGTTATACCTTCTGCGACACTGTCAACTGTTCTGAAAACTATCAACACATCTTCCTGTCCACTCTGCCCAAGTGACAATCCCAACACTTCCTTGAGAATTTTCTGCCAAAATGTCTCAATGGAAGACAAGGCATCCAGGAACCATTTCAGGGACTACATACCTCTGGCATGTTCAGTCTTTCCACCATGCTTTAATGTTTCTTTTATATTCCATTTCACATGGGTTAGCAAACCACCTTCTGCAGGAAAAATATGACCACTGTTTTGCTGAATAAATTTTCTACTGGATTCAGCCATTCCAGCTCATTTAGGCATTGTCAGTGGCTACTTTTGTGTTACAACGTTGAGTACTGAAAACTACCTACAAAGAGTGTGTTGTCCACAAAGACTAAAATATTTGCTAGTGTGTTGTCCACAAAGACTAAAATATTTCCTAGCTGGCTATTCACAGAAAAATTTTGCTGATACTTGCTCTAAAATAAACATATTTCCCAGGTTTAAAAGTTAATTTGTAATTATGCTGTTGATGGGGAACAAAAATAGGAATTACTATGATAATGGATTAAGAAAATTATGCAGAGGTAATATTGCAAGTGACTTGCCCCAAACAAATTTCAGGATAGCTGAGATTTGTATGAATGTTGAAACCATTTTCCTCAATGCAATTATTTCTTCCCATCATATTCAATTAATTCCAGAAACATAATCTTACCAATCTTCATGTTAATCGAGAGTATATAGGCAAAAAACTATAATATTTTGTTAGGTAATATAAAATAAAAAATGATAATAAAAAGGGGAGTCATTTTTCTATGAAATATTCTGTTCCAAGTACCTTTAGATAAGTGCTATGCACAGCATCAAGAAGTAAATAAGAAACAAAATCACTTAACAACCTTCATGCTGACAACAGTAACAACTTGTGTAGAGATCTCACACAATCAGAAAATAAGATGTTTTGATGTTTAACTATCAGCATTCATCATTTTTTCTTCTATAGAATTGCACCCTCATAGACTAAAATTCCATAGTTTTGTGAATTACACGTTTAAACTAACTCTAAAATCCCTACTGCAATTTATTATGATGGTGTCTCAGGATTTTCACACTCTAAAAGTCTTCTAAAACTTAATCATGCCAATAATTCATTTAAAGGTACTTTGCTTATTTAGTTCACTGAAATCCTACCCAATTCATAAAGAAAAAAATCTCTGAATACATAATGTAGTACTTTTGCATTTAGCCATCTGTGCACAATATGAATCATTTAATATTTTCAAAAGGATTTTAAAAAACACAGCTTATATTTATCATTCTGTCTTTGATAAATAGCTATCTGAGCAAGGAATGGCCTTAGCAATTAGTGTAGCTATTCATGTAAAATTTTTCAAGTATCATTTTGATATCTTAGTATGATGAATTTCCGTTATTCCCTTTCTTAATTTCATAAGAGGAATTTTTCATTTCATATTTCATGACTATAAACCTCAAATATGTTTCCAGGGGAATTATAAACTATCTAAAAGGAAGCAATTACCTCATTCCTAACAAGACTCCTAAACTGTTAAGATAAATGGGAGGCTATATGTTTCAAATATAATTTGTCCGTATTTTATGCTAATTGACCAACTCAGAGAATTTCAAAAGCATTTTTTTATCTTCTCCCTTATCATGTACACCCCAACAATTAAAACTTTTTTTTTTTATTTCTACTCTTCCAAGTTTGGTTGGATATCACTATCATGATAATGATATCACTACCATGGCAAAGAAAAGATGGGCAATTTTTAAAGAAAAAAGAAAATAAGAGAAAACAAGATGATTGCCATTTCAGATCAGTCACTATCTTCAAAATAATCCTTACCAAAGTCCATCTGATAACTAAACGGAACGAATATACACTATGTCATGAAAAAAATCCATTATTAGAAGGATAATACTTCTTAGATTGGTTTAAAATGATGACATAAGTAAAAATTTACCACTATACATTTGAATGTCTTAATATAAAGTTACATATTTCATTTCATGTAATTAATATTGTTAATAAAAGAAAATTGGCTGATAAAAATAAAATTAATTCTAGAAATATGGATTATTTCTATGAAAATGCCTAGATATTTTTAAATTATTTTAGGGAGACAGAGAGTGGGAGCGCGGGGGGCAGGGGGGCAGAGAGGCAGAGAGAGAGAGAGAGAGAGAGAGAGAGAGAGAGAATCCCAAGCAGGCTCCATAGTCAGCACAGAACCCCACACAGGGCTTGATCCCACAACCCTGGGATCATGAGCTGAGCCAAAATCAAGAGCCAACTGAGCCACCCAGGTGCCCTGAAAATGCCTAGATTTTGATATCATTTCTTCCCAAGTATCAGAAGTAACACACACACACACACACACACACACACACACACACACAAGTGTGTGTAATATATTTAATATGTGAGCATCTGATTCACACCATAATTTTTAGAAAACTTGGAATTATAGGAAATAATATATAAACCAGAAAGCATTAGGAAACTATTGAGTCAGAATTCTTAATTTTTGATCTAACTGAAAAAATGAGTAACTGAGAGTTAAAATCACCTGTCCATTAACAAATATACTGTTATTGATTGAATTAGAATTAGAAACAAATGTTATAATTCCAGGAATTACACACAAATGTCCTGACCAGTGACATTCCCATTACTCCCACATACAGGGAAAGGAAGCTAAAATAAGTCAAAGCACCAGTTTCCTTGTTACACTTTGGTCACTTAGTATGCCTGTGACTTGTAATACACACATTACCTAAGTATTTTTGAATTTCATCTTTTTTCTTCCATAAAATGGAGACCATAGGAGACCCTTTGTACTTTTGTAAAGAGCTTAGGTATATTATGTATGAAATCACTGTAAGGTTCTCTAGCCTGTTAAACAACATTATTTAAGTGCCATTAACATTCTCTCACTGTGAATGTTCCTAATAGAAAGTTACAAATGCAGAAGAGCTGTAAATATTTGTCTCGTTTAATTCAAGGTATTTTCATTTTTGGTGATTCGAACAATAGTGTAACATATACGATATATATTGGATATATACTGGATAAAAATAATGGTATAATATGTACAATAACTACTAGAAATTAATGGGTTTAAAATCCATTTTATGGGTCGGAACTATCTGAATATTCAGATATATACATCCCTACACATGGATTTATTTACTTTTCCTTTAGTTCTAAACTGTTACAATGATTCAAAGTGAAAAATTCTTGGCTTAACACGCATGTTTACCTGTTCATGAAATCTTTCTTAACAATCTTACAGAAAAAAAAAAAAAGAGCCTGGTGGAGGACACTGTCAAATGACTATTGCTTCAATTTTTATGTTTCTAGCTTCACTTACTCTGCTCTTGGAGTCCTGCCTGTGGTGATATTGTCTGGTGTCATAAGACACAGCCAAGTGCACTGCTCACAACTGAGCCTGTAAAACTTTTCCCAGGTGGCTCTACTCATAGTTGGGGTTTCCCCATGGACTAGCTTCAACAGTTTACCTTCTTTAGAGCAAAGAAAGAACTCCTACACAGGGATACAAAGAAAATAATAAGAAAATGGTTGCCCTAATCTAAATGTTTTTAAAAAGCATTTCCTCCTAAGATAAACAAAAACAAATTGAAAAATCAAGCAAAATAAACTTCTGGCATCAGACAGGCAATGGTAGAAACAGCTGCAGCAAATATGATAATAAGAGAGAAAGCTTAATTGAAACAGATGTTTTAAAATGTGCAATTTTAAATGGTAGACAAACATTGATGTAAAGTAAATTTTAAATAAAATGGAATGGATTGGAAGCATAATTAAAATCAAAGAAAAAGCAAAAATAATCTTGATGGAAACCAATTAGAATGATAAACAATAATTGGCTTTGCCTAGACAACAAAGTATTAGAATGTGGAAGACCGTTATTTTTTATTTCGTCTTCGGGGATCTTTATTTTTTAAAGTTTATTTATTTATTTTGAGACAGAAAGGGAAAGCGCACACATGCATGAGCAGGGGAGGGACAGAGAGAGAGAAAAAGAGAGAATGCAAAGCAGATTCTTCACTGTTGGTCCAGAGGCTGATGAGAGGCTTGATTGCACAATCCACAAGATCATTACCAAAGTTGAACTCGAGTCAGACGCTTAACCCACTGAGCCACCCAGGCGCTCCACTTCAGTGATTTTTAGGCAAATATGTATCTAACAACATCTTAGTAGACATGCTTAGGGAATATAAACATCAGTGAGAATCTCAGTTTGAAAAAAGTGCCCTGTCAACATTTAAAAACTAGTCTACTAAATTCCTACAATGCAAAATTTGAGGAATTTTCAAAAACTTCTGTTGTAAGCTAATTGGGAAAAATATTATCTGCTCAAATTTTGTCCTCACTATAGACTGCAGATTGTCAAGAATGGTGAAGGGTCTGTGATTTCACTCTGCTTTCAAGCCAACAAGACCAGCTGCACAGTTGCATAGAAGATGGCAGAAAACACAAGACTCCTGAATCAGAAAAAAGGATTGCATTATGCTCAGTGCAATAGTCACCAACAACCACCACAGGAAGAATACTTTACCTCTCCTTTTCTCAGCTTCCACAGGGGTCATGCAGATGAGGTTAGGTGTATGACAATTCGCAGAATGGCTCCCAGTGGATATAGGGAACCTAAGTATTTTATAATAGATAGTAAACAAATATGACTTTTGTTCTGAAGGAAGACACTGCCTCTATCCCTCAAGACTTTTTTTTTTTTTTGCTACACAGACATCTTTCAAAAGGTGGTGCACAACAAAAGGCAACATATTCCTTGCTCTGCAAAATGTACAGAAATGTAAGAGACCATGGAATATATTCTCCCAGTACAAGTGATTTTCACCGTGACACCAGATCCAGTTCTAAAATCAGGGAAAACCTAAGTGGTTGCCTGAGAAGGAGAGCTATCTCTTTCTTGTCTAAATGTTCTCTCCTTTTTACCTTGGTACCACTTCCTAATTTCACTTAACTATACTAACAGCTATCAATTCCTACTTGTTGCACATATCCACTCTTTCTGTGATGGTCATCTAAGGGAATATTGCTGGTAGAAGCATAAATCATGCCTATTTAAAAGAGAACAAATGAATACTGGAGTGAGCAGAGGCAGTTGAAGAAGGCTATTGAAAGAGTCCTGCCATTCTCAAACAGACGTGGTCTGAATGGCCAAATGTGAGACCCATGCATGCTGCACATCTCATAAAAGCCAAAAGTTTCTGGAACGTAAGAGTTGTTACTGCACAAAAGTTAATATAAGCTATTTTGGTATAACTCAAGTTTATGTAAATTCTCCCCCGAAATACAATTCTTTCTTATGCATTTAGCTGTGTAGAAGCCCATTCTAGGTTTTTTCATTAAAAGGCCAGAGTGGACTTGATAACTGAGAGCTGGATTCATCCAAAGGCTCAGTTACTCACACGATTGTTGTTGATGCTATCAGCTGGGAACCCAGGTGGGGAAACCCATGAGAAAACCTACCTGGAGCCTATCTATGTGGTTGCCTGGTCTTCACAATGTGGTTCCTGCAACTGAACAGCCAGAAAATGAAGAGATCCAGAGAGAAGCTGAACTGCCTTTATGACCTAGCCTCACATATCACATAGTAACACTTCTGTCATAGTCATGAGCCCGCAGATAAAAGAGATCCTAATCTTCAGTGAGAGGAATATGGGAGTCCCATCATAAAATGAATTGTGGGAGAGATGATCTTCTCTTGGCCATCTTTGGAGAATATAATCTGCAAAGTCCAATATTCACTATTGTGTTGGAGCTCTCTTGCATCGGCCCATGAGGGTTGATTTTGTGTATCTCTTCTCAACTCTGCATTTGGATATCAGAGTATTGACATTTGAAAATGAGAAAATGTTACAGATGCCTTTTTTTTCCTTTTAAATCAGAGATAGCTGTTAAATAATTATACCATCACATCATTACTCGTGCACCACTTTATCCATTTTTGACATATTTTAATTCTTCTAAGTCACATTCTTCTTTGATTTCCTATAACTTCAATACTGAGATACAGTATTAACACATTTGTGTATCCCCTAGATAGTAAGAGAATGAGAGAGAAGAAAAAGAATGGTAATATTTACATATAAAAGATGGAGATAAAATAATATCAACTTAAGGAAGAAAAGTCTATAAACTATTGTGGTCTTCGTTTTTGCATCAGATAACATAGTCTTAATGGGTATTTATAATTTTTTTTCTTCTACCATCCAATTCATATTCACTTTGTCCTAGGTAAGCACTTCTGTTGGTCATGGCAGCTTGCTTGTGGGACACCCAAAGCCTCTTTCCAGAAGTATCTGAGTAATTAACACTTCTTTCAGCTTTAAATATTTGATGTGATTCCCACCAAAACACATAAAAGTAAATGAGAGTACAAAGAAGTGTCCCACCAAATCCTCCTCTTATCCCATTTGGGCTCAGAATTAGTCAACCCAACCAGTAAGAAAACTCTTACTGGTACATCATAAGAGGCAGTAAAGAGAGGAGTTGCCTACATTCTCTCTCTCTGATAGCAAGACATGTGAATCCTGGCCTGTGGAAACAGTAACATATTGTGGTTACTGATTCAAAGCAAATACCATGTTCTAGTAGATATTAACATGGCCACACACTGCACTGCCAGCTAAAGGCATGCTATTCTATCAGGAATTCTGTGTTATTAGTCATCCTGTTTTAGGTAATAAAAAATAAGACCAGTGAACTCCAAGAGTGGGAGCTGAGTGTTGCATTTCACACACTATAAAGGAATTCCCTAGTCAGAAGCAACGTCCTGTTGTATAATATGAAAGTGAGCAAGGCATTATATAAACCATGGATGGTTTTGGCAAAATATTTACAGGCAGTGAAACAGAAATCCACAGCTAGGTTATTTTCCAGTGAGCACAGACGACTACACCTTCCATGATAAAAACCTTAAAAATCTGCCATCAAATATGTGGTTGACCTTACTGAAGTATAGCAATAATCTCTACAAATCCTTAAATAAATGTGATATTGATTTTAGTATATTATTTTGTTCAGCAGAAATAATTCGAATGGCTTCCACTTGGCCTTGTTCCTATAAAGCTCTCACTCCATGGGTTAGGAAACCAGTGTGGAGACTATGACTGTTGTTCAGTATGGCTGTTTCAACTACACATTCTGAAATTGGGCAATCAAGCACAGAGTGGATTTAGGGTCTCTTGTTCTCACCAGGAACCAAAACTCCATTAATTGCCTCCATTCTGTAAGTCCATATTCTTCCTGAGTCTACAGAAATTACTATCAATTAAGTATCAGTGACCAGTACTCCCATCAAGTTCTAGTTATACTCCCTTCCCCTTTACAAAGTAAATAGGCAGACTGCTTTGGGAAAAGTTGAGAGGAAGATATGTGTTACAATTCATAGGTGGGGTAGTGTTCTTCCTCAGCGCCACTCAGCTCTCTCTTCATTCATAGATTTCTTTGATAAGTCCTTAGTGTGGGAACTGGTTTTGATTCAAGCCAGATTTCTGTTCAGGAGTCCTAGAAACTTTTTATATCATAAATCAAGAACTTTTTCATGTTGTTAGTGCTGCTATTTTTGACAATGATAACAATGATGATGATCATCTCTCAAGTTTCCTGTGATCTATGAGCCAGTGTTAAAAATCTCTGTAGGTAAAAACATTCTGATTATAGCTGTGATCTTCTTTTCATTATAGTAGTCACATCCATCCTGACTTTGGCAATTTAGTGCTGATTCTGGTCTCCTGCTTCCTTGAGAGTCTGTCACCTTCAGTTGGAGGGCCTGGTACAAAGAAAAAATTCTCCACTGTTATTCCTGGCATGACAATACCACAGTCCATCAGAGATTCTGGGACAAAATTTGATCAGTGATTCAACCTCCTATACTTTATAGAAATAAATGCATAGGACCTCCCAACAGATAAGTCGTCCATAGGTGAATTTTTATATGATACACAATATGTTTATAAATATATTTGAAAACCTTAAAAGAATATTTACCTGTTTAAATTGATTCTTTAAAAAAAAACCCTCCAGTCAATTTTACACATTACTCTCATTCCTTTACCTAAAAACAAATCATGGTGTCCCATACTGTAAAGGCATTATTGGGATTCTTGCTATCACTCACTCACAGAAGGCACAACATCAGTAAGTTTGAAATAGACTGCCAAGATGCTGTATTAAGCATAGTCAACACTGTTTTAAGAAAAACTGGGGATCAAAAAAAAAAAAAAGAAAAGAAAAAAGAAAACCTACAAATCTTATTTTAGTACTTTTGCTTGAAGATATGCATAAAGTAAACCAAGAAGTAGGAACACTTTGTTGGAAATGGAATTTTTAATGTAGGGGAAAAAAGAATTTGTATTTGTTTCAATTGTTTGACTTTTGTCTTACTATATGAGCAATCCAAGCAAACGACATTTCATTGCCAATCCAATGAGGTAAAGGACAATCTTTAAATAATATACCACAAAAGGAACTTTATTTTTTTTTCAGTTTTTAAATTTATTTTGGGAGATAGAGAGAAAGAGAGAGCACAAATGGTCAGAGAGAGAGAGAGAGAGAGAGAGAGAGGGAGAAAAAGAAAATTCCAAGCAGACTCTACACTGACACCAGGGAGCCCAAAGCTGGGCTCAGTCTCACAAACTGCAAGGTCATGCCTGAACCAAAATCAAGAGTCGGACGCTTAACTAACTGAGCCACCCAGGCATCCCTTGGATTATAAGAACTTATCTGAAAATTTTGGTTAGTAATTGACTTGTTTTCAGTCACCCAACATTACAAAGCAAAATTATTTGCATAAAATCAGGCAGTAGTTAAGATGTGAATAAACAATATTCTAGGCTTTCCATTTTAATTTCCTCAAAATATTTTCTGATTTTGAAGTAGAGAATTTCCAGAATTTTCAAACTTGTAGACGAGAGAATGGATACATACAAGGTAAAATTATACATACAATTAAAAAAAAGCCATGTGTACAAAATACTGATGTGTGGAATATTTGTTTTCTTTTAATATTCAAGAAAGTGCCAGGGTTAGGGAGCCAGGTTATGAACCAAGAATCTTTTCTCTCAATATGTATCGGTATTCTGATCATATGTATCAGTTTCTGCTTTGTTTCAATACTGTGTTTATGAAAGATAAATGTAGCAATGTATACATACTGTGGCCCTTGGCAGAAAGTATGACCATATTAATTAGATTCCTCCATGAAAGAGAAATTCACTTTAATGAAACATGTTCAACAACCACATATGGATTTATAGGTTTCTGCTTCTAACCAAGATGAAGAAGAAAACAAGATCCAATTTCCTACTTGAAACAACCACAAAGAAGACAAATCAGTTGAACATTCACTGGACATTAGGCACTGTAAGACAGTAACCTCAGAGAGATGAGAAAACAAACAAGGTAAGTCTATAATTGACCTAGATTATGACTTTAGCTTTGATGAACCATGGAGATTCAAGTGACAAGAATCTGCAAAAAAAAAAAAAAAAAAAAAAAAAAAGAGCGCCAGAGAGGAGAGGGTATCCTTGAGTATTCAGCTGTATTAATTTGCTGATGAATTTAAGGAAAATATCTCAGGCCTGGGAAAGAACCACTTCAAGAGATTAGAAGTCAGAGTGCCTAGGTATACCACAGCTAAATATACCACCAAACAGAATGGAAAAACTCAGGTCGTTGAATCTTGCATAAGGACACAGAGAAAGATCTTACCTCCACAGTTTGGGCACAGACTGCATTCATCAAACAGACCTTAAAGGCAAAGCCCAAGAGAACAACATTTTTTCTGAAGTAAATTAACTCTATACTAGTTTCAGAATGTTTATACAAATGAATAATATATATTCATTTACAATAAAGAATTTATTGTAATTCATACAAAAATGAATTTACAATTCATTTACAATAAAGAAAACCTTTAAACACATGTTTTTCTATAAA
This sequence comes from Prionailurus viverrinus, assembly GCF_022837055.1. Taxonomy (NCBI): domain Eukaryota; kingdom Metazoa; phylum Chordata; class Mammalia; order Carnivora; family Felidae; genus Prionailurus; species Prionailurus viverrinus. Next base: position 138,675,410 of record NC_062569.1, on the reverse strand, counting down.
AAAATACTAGACATGCAAAAAAAATCCAAGAAAATGTATCATGTCTCATAATGGTGAGTTATGTACACTAATAGAAAGAAAACCACAATGCACCAAACTGAATTAGCAGTCGTTTAAGAATTGCTGGGGGGCCGGCGGGGGGGGGGGGGAGAAAAGAAAATAACCTGAAAACATCAGCATAAATTATCCAAAATGAAATACAAAGAAAAAGAGAATTTAAAAAAATAAACAAAGCGTCAGTAAGCTGAAATCAGAGTGAAACTAGAGCTCCTAAAGAAAAGAGAGAAGATACAACAGAAAAAGAATTTGAAGAAATAATGGCAGAAAATGTTCCAAATTTGATGAAAACTACAAGCTCAAAGCTTCAAAAGCTTAAAGATCTCCAATGCCAAGAAAACATGAAGAAGGAAAAAAAAAAAAAAAAAACTATAGGAAGGCACATCAAAATAAACTGTGAAAAGTAATAAGGAAAAATTCTTAAAATATAGGGAAAAAAGGACTCACTATGTGCAGAGCAGAAAAAAAAGGATGACAGCAGATGTCTAATGAGAAAGATTTCAAGACAGATGACAATAGAGCGCTGTTCTTAAAGTACTGAATGGAAAAATAAAACTGTCAATCTAGAATCTATCTATAGAAAATACTTTAAAAAAACAAACATGACATTATCAGAATACATAAAAAATGAAAGAATTCATTATCACCAGACTTGTGGCAGTACAATAAATGTCTAAAGAAATTCCTCAAGCAAACAAACCAAAAAGATACCAGATGAAAATATAGACCCACATAATAAATAAACTATGAACATTAAAAATGGTAGCTACAAGGTTAAACATATAAGAGTTTTGTTAATTATTTCAATCTTTTTAAAGGGTAATTTTTAGAACAAAAATAGCAAAGATGTAGAATGGGGTTTATAACATATTAAAAGTGAAGGTTATGACAAAATAATTTTCAGTAGGGGAGACAAAAAAGCATATTATTCTGAAGTTCTTACACAAATGGTACATTAATAGAAGGTAGACCGTGATAAATTTAAAAGGTATGCTAATCATAGAACAAAGTAGAGAGAATTTAATATTAAATACAGAATAAAACTAGTGAAATATTAAGCAAAATATAGCAGAAATGATCAGTCTCGTTGCTGGAAATACATTCAAAAGGGAAATAGTTAACTATAAGATCAAATTATCAGAAGTTTTACAGGAATACCTAATTTAAAACTGTTTACTCAATGGAAGAAAACAAATTAATTTTGACATAAGAAATGTGTTGAATACCTACTATAAAACTATTAAAAGTTGAGATAAAAAGAGTTATTCATGTTATATTTTCATTAACTCTCTAAATTTGAGGGTGGTAAGAGATTTTACATATCTTTTAGTAAATCTCTCATTATACAGACGATAGCATTGAGGGGTGGCACTATTTCCAAATTCAGAAAGCAAATGACTCTCTTAGTTTGGGTTAATTTAAATAATGAATATAATAAGTACCTAGTGGATTGACAAGTATTGAATGCTTTATAATCATTGTCATTGTTAGAACACATAATCACCACTCAATATAATAAAAAGTTTGTTATATGAAATTTTATAGTATTTTATCTTTTTAAGTAAGAAATTAATAGTCAAAATACTGATAGATTTATTTTCTGTCATAAATTTGAAATTAAACATATATATGTACATTAAATAATACATATGCATGTATGCATATGTATAAGCACACAAACATATACAAAAATATATTCTATATATGTTTGTGTGCTTATATTTATATATCAAATATATAAGTATATGTGTATGTATGTGTGTGTGTATATATACATATATATATATATATATATATATATATATATGGTAGCTTGTTATTGATTTGAGATACCTGAATTCAAGACATGAAACTTTGAAAATGAAATCACCCATGGTTACTTTTTTTTTTTTATACCCAGTTACATGACATAAAAACTAGGAAGTATACCAAATAAATGACATACTGATATAGTCTGCCCTACAAAATTTTTATTATACCATTCACAATGTTATACCATTCACAATTACCTTACTTTGATTATGTATTTCCCAGAAGAGTCAAATAACTTACTGCTATGTGTTTTCTTCTTTTATGGTGAGTATTATTGTTATAATTTACATACCATGAAACTCACCACTTTTAAAAAAGCAAATTGATGAGTGAAAAATATAGAAGTCATATAACCATTGCCACATTAGTATACAGAATATTCACATCGTTGTGAAAAATTTATTCATAATCTATTTCAAAATAACCCTTCACGCACTGTCAGTCCCTGTAAACAACTGATCTTTTTTGGCCCCGTATCATTTTTAACCTCTGACTTTGGTGACCTATGTCACCAAAATTCCTGAAGAATTCTGGGCTCTTTCAGATGAAATTGAACAAAAATATAGAACCCATGAGTCAAAGAAACTGAAGGAGAATCCAGGAGAGAGAACAATGCAGACATAGATGCTACTTCAAGACCACATGTTGATTCAGCAAATCAGAAACAAGTGAGTTGTTTAAAATGGTTGGGGACTCCCTTCTGCTCCCCAGCTCTTGAAAAAATCTCCCTTGTTGCCCACACTACCAGAAACATACAGGGAAAGGGAATTCTGAGAAATATAGTTTATTCTAGCCAAGTAGGCACATTGCAAAGTCTCCACGAAGAAGATGATTTTGTTTTCTTGTTGACATAATCACTGATTAAAAACTAAACAGTAAGAAAAATATGATTAAATGGTCCACTTTTCTAAACAAGCAATTATTTAACCAATTAAATCAACCAATTTCATTACATTAAAATGCATATTTTTTTAATGTATGGGTTTACTAACGTCCATTGAATGTATATTGTTAAACTATTGACGGTTTCAAATTAGGAACTCCATATCTCCTCCTACAGACATCGTTTTCCCTTTATTGTTTCTGTTGTATCGTCCTAGATGAATGACATTCTTTGTAGTTAGGTGTCTTAATGTATAGAGCTTATTTCCAATCTAATGTCAAATGTAAAAGTATGTCATGTTTAATACTATTTATTTCAAAATGTGCAAAAATAAAAATAAATGGCTAACCTTTGTCATTTAAACATTTCTTACACCATTAAAGAATTCTGGAAAACATCTGTCAGAGACTCTTAATGTTAGATTTCCAATTTTCTTTACACTTTTAGGATATAGTTGAAATGGACTTCATCATACCCGTTTCTAAGAGCTAGAAGTCATGGGTTCACTGCCTAAATTTAACTGAGGCAAAACAAACAAACTCTTGTAAATATGTATTACTTTTAACATTATATGTAATTCAATATTTTACAATAACTTATCATTTAAAGATTCAGTTTCTTTAAAATACCCACATATGGGGCACCTGGGTGGCTCAGTTGGTTGGGTGTCCGACTTTGGCTCAGGTCATGATCTCACCGTTACCGAGTTCGAGCCTGGCATCAGGCTCTGTACTGACTCAGATCCCAGAACGTACTTCTGATTCTGTGTCTACCTTTCTCTCTGCTTCTCCCCTGCTTGTACTCTGTCTCTCAAAAATAATTAAAAACAGTAAAAAAATAAAACTAAAACACCTACATATTTATAGTTTGTGTGTATATACTTTAATTTACCTGTTGGAAGAAATCTAGAAATAGGGAAATAGTTATTTTAAGTTATCCACATTTTCATATTTTGTCCATAACGTGGCAATTTTATAGTGATCTATTTCTGGGATTCCTTCATCTGAAACAGTAGGCTATTATCTTTTAAGTGAAAATCCTTTACTGCCACGGATACCAATGTAGTATACAAGATCAAGGGTATATCTAACTATATAATTAAATAATTAATCCAGGATATTATTTCAAGTTCATGAGGAGACATAGATGGTTAAATTTCTTAATTTGTATACCCAGTATCAGTATCACAATTTATGTAGCTGGAGATTGATTTTCTTTTTTTTTTTTTTGTCTCTTAAAAAAAGGTAAACATGCACTAGAGGGATGATCTAAGACATACATGTATACTATGAACATATTAAATTAAAGAGTTAATTACATTATTTCCAACTTGACAACTAACAAAAAAACTAACACTGGGTGAGGGAAATACCAAGGGATGTTATGAAAATGAGAATTTTTTTAAAAAAAGTTTATTTATTTTTGAGAGAGAAAGACAGTGTGAGTGGGAGAGGGGCAGAGAGAGAGAGAGACGTAGAATCCCGAGCAGGCTCCAGGCTCTGAGCTGTCAGCATAGAGCCTGATGTGGGGCTTGAACTCATGAGCCAAAAAGAACACAACCTGAGCCGAGGTCAGATGCCCAACCAACTGAGCCACCCAAGCACCCCTTAAGTAAATGAGATCTTACATCCTCCTTATGGTTAGTTATCTTGGAGACTATTTTCTCAAGCAAATCTTGAGAAAGCTTACCTTGTTCACTAAGGGAGAAGAAAGGAATAGCATTCACCTTGACTTTGATCTGTGTCTCATCAGATTCATCTGCAGGCAATGTCAGACTTAAAATTGTTTCAGGTTTGCCATAATGCTTCGGGGAGGGAATTTTTTTTCCTCACTGCATAATTCATTTTTAATGCCAGGAAATGTAGGTTTCAGGAGACTAAACTGAGAAGAAGGGAAAAGCAACAAATTCTTTGGCCTTTCTCTTTCTCCCCTCCCTTCCTTTTTTCCTTCCTTGCTTACTTATTATAGTAGTAATTGGATCTTAAGTAATATTCAACTTGGCAAACACAGTAGAATAAGCTCCTAAGCCCTATTTTGTTCCTTGTTTTTAAGTTTATTTATTTATTTTGAGAGAGAGAGAGAGCGAGAGAGGCAGAGGGAGAGGGAGAGAGAGAATCCCAAGCAGGCTCTGTACTGTCAGTGCAGAGCCACATGTGGGGCTCAAATTCACAAACTACAAGGTCATGACCTGAGTTTTAATCAAGAGTCAGACACTTAACCCACTGAGCCATCCAGGTGGCCCTCAAGCTCTATTTCTGATTAAATTTCAGAGAATATTAATGGTGTCTTTCCAGTTTCCCTTAGCAGTTTCATGCCATCTCCTTGACTTTAGCAGCTGAACTTTCCTGCTATTTCACTAAGTGAACCAGAGGCTTTAAAACCTTAAGATACAATGTCTTTCTAATGGTTCCACCAATCACAGTTCAGTCTTTTCAGCTATCATTGCAAATAGTATCATTTAAATAACAAATACAAAATTTAGCTGATACTTCCCAGAGAACCAAAACACTATGGACCTTGGGATCAAATGGAATAACAATATATTTTTTCATCTCCTCTGTATGTGTTTGCTTAGTGAGAATGCAGGGTGATATGGTCATTCTATCCTGAGGAGAATTCCTGGAGGGCATATAATCCTTTCATATAATCTTATAATTTTATAAACAATAAATTTTCAAATAGTCCTCACAAACATAACTTAATCCATTATATAAACTTCTTCAACCAGATATGGATATTCATATATTTCTCTGTAAGTTTATGTATGTCTAATTGACTCATTGCGGATTGCTGAATCATACCAGTATGTGCTTACAAATTCTCCATAACATAGGAAATAGTAATATATCCAACTTACAATATTTGAATATGGATACTGTATGCATACAAATAGGATAGGATTCAGGACTTGGTATTTTCATACTAAATATATTTACTTAGTTTAACAGAATGGCTTAGAGACTTTTAACAACTTCAAACTAATTTTTTTATCCAGTTACTACTATATCCAAAAAAAAAAAGAGAAGTTGCTGTTTTCTACATTTATATTCTCGTATTCTAGTTCATTCTGCTCATTTAGTAGCTTTTCTGTTCATTTAGTAGCTTTACTTGCCTGCCTGATATAACATCAGACTGATTCAAGCCTAACTTATGTCACAGACAAAATAAAACCATAGAAACACCTAGCATCCTACGCACTTCCTTTCCTACTGTACAATATTAATATTAAAGCTTATTTTTAGACCATAACTCACTTATCTTGTTTAATATTTATTTTGCTGAAGGAAAAAAGTAAAAAAAGATTAAGATGTGACATCACTTCATTGAAGTTAAAATAAAAACAAACTAAAATATCATCAGATGCTGTGCTTATCGTTGCCACAGTATTTAAAATACGGAAATTTAAAAGTGGTCAAAAATTAGATCGGAAGATCACAAATCAACTCAAGCTTCTTTGATAATGAGTTGAAACTCAACCCATTTCTTTAAGAGAAGAAGCAAGGGTGCCTGGGTGGCTCAGTCAGTTGAGCATCAGACTCTTGATTTTGGCTCAGGTCATGATCTCTCTACGCTGAATGTGGAGCCTGCTTAGGATTCTGTCTCTCTGCCCCTCCCCCGCTTGTGCTCTCTATCAAAACAAATAAATAAACCTTAACAAAAAATAGTAAGAGAAGAAGCAAAGTTTCAAGAAGGCATTTTGGGTAAGTTTGTTTGCAAGAACTGCCGTGCATTTCCATTATGATATGCATTCCAAAGTATTCCAGGATTGTGAACCTGTTTAAGGTGATGTTTAGTTTGCATTCTTTAAATAATTTTTTTAAATGTAACTAATTTAAGTTGATGCATTATTCATTCGAAAAATTGCACTGACTCAGAAATGTGACCAGCTGAAAGAAAGTAAATCTAGCTTTAATCACATATTGAGGCAAGGACAAAATTGAACAGATCTTAATGGTCTTGGCCCAGGAAAATGCTGATGCACATTTCAATTTTGTGTGTGTGTGTGGAAAATAATAATTAGAACACCCAATATGGGCTCTTTTGAGACTTTATAAGCCAACTAGACTGGTATTGTTCATTTATATGGTTTTATTATTTTTTTCTGGGAAAAAAATCAAAGCAATTTTCTGCTAAATAACACATGCTGGTCATTAACACAAAGCCAAAAATGTAATGTGCTTCTGGGCACAATGACATGTAAGCCAATATGTCTATGATATCAAACATGCATGGAATAAACATATCTTTTTATTTCCAGTAATCATCTCTAATATTATCTCAGTAGATATTCTGCAGACAAAACCAGAAATAACGGAGCATTGTCTCAAGTTAACATCAGTGCTCCAGTAACTATACAAAAATGCGTGCTTTAGAAAGAAAAAGCTGAAAAGTAAAAAGAAGTATTTTTTTAAACAAACAGGAAATGTGAATTCTGACTCACATTTCTTCCCTTACCTTGCTGTGTTAATTTAGGGAATTTAATGATTTTCATTAACTCGTACTCTACTAATTTTAAATTTAAAATTATAACCACATAAAATTTTTTTAATAAAATCAAATCAAATGATGATCACATGATACCTAAGCCAAAGTAGTTTTACTACTTTATAGTATATAAAGGTTATAATATATGTATATATATTATATATATAATATATATATTATATATGTATAATATTGTATATAATATGTATGTATATACATATACATATATGTTATATAACATATATGTTATAGAAACCTTTCAAACTTCCTAACTTATTCACATAGAGTTTGCTATTATCTTAATTCTTTCATTTATTTTTTTAAATTTTTTGACATACAAAAGGCTTTATGACTTCATGCTTTAATTCCAATATGCATACTGTATGTATTTTATTTATTTTAGTATCTGAAATTTGGGAGTCCTCTCAATGTAATGAAATACTATTTTGCATTTAAACAAAGAGGTACAGAAATATCTAGTAAGTATCTAATAAAATTCCATAAGTTTAAAGTGAAACTACAGACTTTAATTGCGGAATTATTTATTAGTTTGAAGGAAGTATTTTTTAACACTATTGACTCTTGGGGGGCCTGGGTGGCTCAGTTAGTTGAACGTCCCACTTCGGCTTAGCTCATGATCTCACAGGCTGTGAGTTTGAGCCCCGCATTGGGCTCTGTGCTGACAGGTCAGAGCCTGGAGCCTGCTTTGGATTCTGTGTCTCCCTCTCTCTCTGCCCCTCCCCCCTTGCTCACGTTCTCTCTCTCTCTCTCTCAAAATAAAAAAAAAAACAAATTAAAAAAAAAAACACTGTTGACTCTTGCTAATGATAAAGATAGTTATGCTCACAGAGCACATGTGCCTCAGGAGTTATAAATAAAAGGTTGATTTGATTGCCATAATTTTGTTGTTAATTTTGTTGTTAACATCTTAATTTTTACTCTAACTAAAGAAGATATAGTTGTTGCATGGTCAAAACACGAAAGCTTATCCAGGACGTGTCCTGAGAGCCAGACATCTAGAAAATACAGTTATCATCTATCGAGGAATACAAGTGGGAAATTTTACTATCTTTATTACTATGCTTTATGCCACAAATTCAAAATTACATTTATACCTGTAATGCACACTTCCCAGGTATGAATTAAACCTCAGAATCACCCAAATCCTTCTTTTAATACATAATTTTCTTAATTCTTAAAAGACTGAGGATATATTTTGATATGCCATGTCTTTTATTTGGAATGAATATAATATTTATAGCTAATAAAATCCAGTATTTGTGCTGTTCCTTTGCATTTCCCTGTTCTTTCCAAATTATAACAAACATATTTACTTTGATGATGGTTAAAAAATGGAAAAGAAAAATAAGAAAAAAACCTCCATAGAGATATAGAGATAGATAGATTGATCATTCTAACTATCTATCTATAGAGAGAGGTGGTCATATTCCAAAGAACAGAACAGATACATGGATAAAAGGATTCTTAGTGAAAAACTGGATTGATACATATGTATTCAATATGCCTAATAGATGTAATCAAGAATACAGTAGCAAAAATATGACATTTTAATTTCCACTACTCAGCTAGTGCATATTTTGCATTATCCTTTGCTTTTACTTTCTAAGATAGATCTTTGATTAAGATAGGATTTGCTTTTCAACTTGGCTTTGCAGCTCCAAAGTCCTATTTATCTGGAAATCTCAGTTACACTTAAGCTAAAGGAAAAATAAAACATCGGACAATTTGGAAGTGAAATGATAGACGTCTTGAGCTTAAAATAATGGTTTAATGTTATTTAGAAGTTTTGCAATAAATTCATATATATGCCAAGTCATGGAGGGAAATTAATGCAATCCAAGCTTTGTTGTAGGCAGTACTCAGACACTTTTTGAAATTAATGTAAGTACTATAATTTTGATACTATTTAATATGTATTAAATGTAACTATATATACATATTTATGTATATATATATATACATATATATGCACACATGAATGTAAATCCATTACGTATAAAGGCACATACATAGAAAGATTTAAGTATTTATGGTCTATATGATATACCTATTTATGTATAATGAATTCACATTTGTGATTTCATTTAATCCTCAGAGAGAGCAGTAGATGAACAACCAATTAGGATAAAATGATGATCCCAAGATAGGAACGATGAAGAAATGCCTATAAAATGATAAAGGCATGACTCTTGTCCTAAAGTATTACCCAAGAAAAAAATAAACGAAATGAGTTGGGGTCCCCGGAGCCACCTGCCCTGTAGGGAAGGCTAGTCGTGGGGTCCTCTGAAATCACTAACAGACTCCCAGCTCCCAGCCACAGACCGCTGACCCTGGAGCTGTCTGTGTAGACTAGCGCCTCCTCCAGGCTGATTGCATGACTGCAGTTTCAGGACCTGGCGCTTCTGGGTCTTTCAGCCCAGGGCCCACCTCTGCCCCTTCCACCTTTCCCCTGACCACCCTGATGATAACTAACGTTAAAACTGACTTCACCTTTTTTTTTGGGGGGGGGGTTGGGGGGGAGGGGGAGGAGAGGGAGAAAAAAAATCTAACTGGATTTCTAACTTGCTCTTGAGAATTGTCTCTATAATGTCATCAAATCTTAGTTGTAGGTGTGTGAGGGCTGCCTAAGATGCTGTTTTTGGTCATTATGGTTTTGCGGTTACAAAAGAATTATCATTGTTGGTCCAAAAAGTGTGAAAAGAACAATCTATAAGCACCACATAAATCTATTATTTATAAACAACATCCATCACATTTAAATTTTCTATGTATTTTCTAGAGTAAGGCACTTAATATGAATGATAATTGAGCTTTACTGTGGTCCGTATTAAGAAAATTATATTTTTTGATAGTTAAGACGATACTATTTTAAGTATGAAAAAAAAGCAAGGCTTAATAGTGTAACTAGAGTGTCATGTAATGAAAAAGTGAGATTCAGATGAATAAAGTCTCAGTTCAGAATCCAAACTCATGATCTTTATACCTGTCCATCAGCTATGTGGGGGATATTCCAAAATAAAATAGAGTCAAAATGTTAATTTTGAAGCGTTAGACAACTATGTGGATTCATCCAACAGGTATATGAAATGAAGACGGAGGGCTCAGTATTGAGGTCAGGTATGAAGATATGAATTGGACAATTAATAAACTCTAGGTGAAAAGTAAGTTAAGCATGGGTTAGAAATCCCCATGCTTTTAATTCATGTGAGAGGGAGCTATGTCACATGCTATGCCTATGTTTTATTTTCACTTTTATATCCTTCCAAATTACTAGCATATTTTAATAGAGAGAAAAATATTTGTTTTGATGTTATCAAAAAGATTCCAAACAGCAAAATATGGTAGTGAAATTAAGTGGAGGAAGTCACAAAGACACCTAAAATCTAAGATTAACCAGCCTGCCCTTTCTGCAACAATGATCATTCTCCCATAAACCTGTAAAGACCAGCACCATAAAGATACCAAGAAACAAATACATCACTGATCTGGAAACCTTCTTTCTCTAGATTTAGTCCATTTTCTGAGAGTTCATGTGGTGACTAGTCATGTTGGTAGGTTCATGATCATGTATGGCTGTCAAACTGACCATGGCCCTACGTGATCTTCTTTATTGCCTGTGTCACAGCACCGCAAAACTTGGAAAATATTAAGAAAGATACAGTGAAAACATCCTAGCAAAATTTCTTTGTTAGGAAATACAAGAGGAGGAAATCACTTTTCCCAGAATGCTCCAGAAGAGAAAATGCTGAATTGCTCACTTCAATGGGAAATCAATAGCTTTAACAACCACCAGCCATTTCGTCAAAAGATACATCTAGACTGGGTAAAAATTAAATGTTCTTCAGGTGACCACTAAATGTCAATGACATAAGGTCTCTCCAGAAATCATGGGATACTTTGAGAATCTATTAATCTAATATTTCTTGTTTGAAAACTATGTAAATATTGTGTTTGCTTTAATTACATTATATTATTTTCTTGCATATTTATGATTTCTATAATAAAAACATTCATTATACAAGACAATTTCTCTGAAATCATAATGGCTCATAAAAATTGTTGGTGATTACACAAATTGTTTTTTTCTCAATTGTAATTTACAAATTGCAATCTATAATCACACATGAAATGATTATTAGTGGCATTATTATTACTGGAGTATTAGTGGAATGATATTTAATCATCCTTTCAAATTCAGTATCCGGGAAACTCATGAATAGAGAACTCATGTAATTTTCACAAATAACATTAGGTATCATTATGATTCCAACATGAACTTTTCAGATAGGCATATCTGAATATAGTTGAGCTCTTTACGAGAAGGAATTAGGGAAATTTCAAATCAGTATATATAAACAGACATTAAGAATAAACTTAGAGCAATAAAAGTATTCTTCCTTTGAATAAAAGTAATAATGGTTCTAATCCACGAATATGTCAAATACAATAGTTATAGAGTAAGCTTTCCTGAAATTTAAACAAAAATTCACTAATTTCTAACATAAACAAGAAGTCTGAATAATTACATCTTGGTCCTTACCTATTTTATTCATGAGTGGAATCACTCCAATGACTCTAAGCTTGGTGAGGAAAAATTTTGGTATATTAATTAATTTATTTATTTTTAAATGTGTTTTACTTATTTTTGAGACAGAGAGCATGAGCAGAGGGAAGGGCAGAGGGACGGAGGGACAGAGGGACAGAGGATTTGAAGTGGGCTCCATGGCTCCTGGGTGGCTCAGTTGGTTAAGCATCTGACTTTGGCTCAGGTCATGATCTCCCAGTTTGTGGGTTCAAGCCCTGCGTCGGGCTCTGTGCTGACAGCTCAGAGCCGGGAGCCTGCTTCGGATTCTGTATCTCCCTCTCTCTCTGCTCCTTCCCCGCTCTCACTCTGTCTCTCTTTTTCTCAGAAAAAAAAAAAAAAAAAAAAATTGAAGTGAGCTCTGAACTGACAACAATGAACCTGATTCAGGGCTTGAACTCATGAACCGTGAGATCATAACCTGAGCCAAAGTGAGAGCCTCAACCAACTGAGCCACCCAGGCACCCCAGAAAGATTTTATTCATAAATAGTTTTACAGATGATTAAAAATCAGCAGAGGGTCAGACCACGTTTCTGGAAATCCCCTTCGTTATGATTGTGTAGTACATTTTCTCTATTTATAGGAACCAAAACACCAAATGTACGTGAAAGAATAAAATATATTATTTTATGTGAAATAACATTCACATGTCTGTGCAGTGAGATTTGGAAAAATTATTTAACAATGGAAGTAGTGGGGCGCCTGGGTGGCGCAGTCGGTTAAGCGTCCGACTTCAGCTCAGGTCACGATCTCGCGGTCCGTGAGTTCGAGCCCCGCGTCGGGCTCTGGGCTGATGGCTCAGAGCCTGGAGCCTGTTTCCGATTCTGTGTCTCCCTCTGTCTCTGCCCTTCCCTCGTTCATGCTCTGTCTCTCTCTGTCCCAAAAATAAATAAACGTTGAAAAAAAAAATTAAAAAAAAAAAAAAAAAACAATGGAAGTAGAGTACTGTTACGTTCTTACTTAAATCCACGGTAAGTTGTTTTTCCCAATGAAAACGATAACATCCTTATCAATGTATTTTATTATGACTATTATTACTACCACAAGAAACCTGTTATTTTGGGGCTACAATAAAATATATGGTGGGCACAGTATATTGCTTTCAGCAACTTGAAAATGCTTTTAGTACACTTATCCACGTCAGACTCTTAGTGGCCTATAAATGGCAGCTAATAAATTATGCTTGAACTGGATAAAATTGGACCTTGACTCTTGAAAATGTGGTTGTTATAATGTTCAGTAGTTAAAATTGTAGTGGAAAATTGAGTTTTTACTAACAGAAATAGAGACACTGTTGTTATGCAATGTTTTACTCCTTTTTTTTTAATTGAAGTATACATGCACATGAGAATTTAAAGGATCTCTCAAGCAAAAGTAGGCACCATCTGTTTCATTTTAGATGATAAAAAAAAAATGCTGCACCTTGGATTGCCTGACTTCTACCTGTTTCATAATATGTCTCACAAATGTAACTACTCTCCAAGGTGTACAACTGTATATTTACATGAAAAATAAATTCGATTTATTTTGAAAACTCCATGGAATTCAACTCCGTGAAACTAGATAATATTAGTTGAAAATTATAATTCATTAAAAATTACGGCCTAAAGGCATGACCCTTAGGAAAGGTGTTACTTCAAACCATCAGGAATACTGGGGGATAACAAATAAAAATTGAGTGCCAGTTTTTATTTTAGAGATTAGTTTACCCTGGGTTTTACTTGTAAGCAAATTCTGCTAAAGGTTTTCATAACGGCCTACGATTTTACTGTGTCTTATCCTTTCCTTAATTCATACTCTTGATTACTGTGCAGCAAAGCAAATAATAAGGCTTATCCACATAAAAAAAAGGCATGAAATAGAAAAAAAGTCCTAACTTTCTGCATTTAATGTAGCACATTAAAGATCAGCTTAGCAACCAACAATTCTTATTAATTCATTTCATGCCATCAACCTAGATATATTTAGCAGTGTGTACAAAATAGCAGCTAGCAACCAAACGAATGAATAAAAGTATGAATATACTTATAACTCTTGATTTCTATTTGTTAAGTACCAAAAGACTGTTTTATATGGGCATAATAATGTCATTTTATTATAAAAAACTTCAATAGTATGATGAGTTCCAAATATACACAAAAATGCTTTATTCTGCTTTTAAGAGATAAATTTTTGGTCAAGAAAAAATACTTTGTGTGATGATGGCCAATAATTACTATGTGAAAACGAAATCAGTTTTCCAAAATTGTTTTCATATAGGTAGTTTCAAAGACTTCTACGTAATACTTAGAGCTTGCAAAGAATGGAGATAAAATGCACAGATTAAAAGTAAGATGCATTGTATTAAAATCTACTTTATTTTTCATTCTGGATTCGTTGAAAAGGTGGGATATGTATTTGGCATAAAAATACAAAAAGAAAATGAAAGTAAATTAAAAAAGTGGAGAAATTAACTTTTGAACAAGATTACCCTTGTTCTGTGGAGGCTTTGCTAACTGATTCAAGTGCTAGATTTAAAAGATATATGTGGTTTCAAAACTACTTTAATATAGCTAGTAAAAAACATAAACTCTCACCTTTCAAATTATAGTTATGAATATTTTCTCCTTTCTATTTTTGATAATCTTGATAATAACTTATAAGAATTATTTATAATTATTTATTAAATGCAACACAGAAAATGCAAGCTACAGATTTATTATGTGACCTTATTTAGGAACATGAATTAATTTTCAAAATGTTGATAATCAATGTGTGTAACTAGAAGAGCTTAAATAAGGTTAGATGTCCAATGTTAGGTGCCCAGCTTAGATAATAATTACTTTCAATATTTATTGAGAACCTACTATTGATTAGTAAATTTTCTGAAGTTCCTGAACTCTTTACAGACACATATGATAATTTTTCCCAGTTTCCAGATGAGTACGTTCAGTCATAGATGGGTAAAGTCAATTAGTGAAGATCACACAGTTAAGAAATATGGGAACCTTGATCTCAAAACGCTTTTGATAGTACCATCCATTATTCAAGTGATTTTTATCAAATTGGAAGTCATGTTTCTTAATAAGTTATTGGACAGACTTCTAGTTTCTTCTCAGGGGGTAAAGAGATGGAAAGAACGTTGCTCCTAACCACGCAACAAAAAGTCTATACAGAATGCAAATTCATGACTTTTCTTGACCCCGTGAGGCAAAGAGGGGCTGCAGGGCAAACAAAAATGCGTCAATTTCGAGGAGATGACAAGTACTTGCAGAGAAGTGAGGCATGAGTGTTGGTTCACATGGGTACATAGGATTGTGTACAGTTTGCATAAATCAGCGAGGATGTTTTGATGAGTAGATGGAAAATGAATGTGCACTGGCAAAAAAGCATCTAACCCCTATGAAATACTCATATTGTGGGATTCGATACCAATTTACATTTTTAAAATAAACCCCAACATGTGCTAACACAAAGACTGACCAGTACCCTGAGAAAGTGTCGCTTGTAGTTCAGACAAAGGGAGTAGAGCAGTGGCAGCCTCATGAGGGGCATGACATTACATTTGAACCCTTCAACCACTCTATGAAATGGAAGGATTAATCTGTAGAAAAAGGACAACAAATACTAATGGAATTATGATGCTGGTGGAAAGCCATTGAAATCCAGAAGACAGAATCAGGGAAACATACACATGCATGCCCACGCACATACACACACGGACGTGCATGGGCACATACTCCACACTTCAGAGAAAGGGAAGCACTATATGTTGGTCTCAGCATGACAGCCAGTGGAGGTTCCGGAACCCTGAAAAAGCCATACCCACAAGACCCAGGAGCATGGTGCCTGTCTAACTTCACTTTGTATACTGCTCCCCACACCTGCAGACTACATAATATCAAATAACAGGTAACAGCAGGGTACTTCAGGGAGAGGGACAGTAGAAGAATGAGTGTGACAAAGAGATCCACTCTGAATACAGCACAAAAGGAAGAATCTAAAGCAGAGGTGGTAACAGACATTTAAAACTACTTCTGAAGAACCCAGTTTCCACTGAAACACACGATTACAACAAGAACTGTGGTTCTCAGCTACAGGTCGCTTTATCATTCCCCAGGGGACAGTTAACCATAACTGCAGACAATTTTATTTTTTGTTTCATGATTTGCATCTACCATCTAGAAACCAGTGATGCTGATAAATATCCTGGAATGTACAGGAAATATCTCCACAAAAATCTTTATCCAGTCAAAACTATAAATGGTGCCAAGTTTGAGAAACACTAAAATAGAACAATTTGAAGTCTGTGATGCAGTGAAAGGGACTATAGAGACAACAAACTTTAAACTCAATACAATTTCTAATGGTTTCATCCCAAACTCCCTCAATACAGGCTTAGCATAAGAAAACTGTGCTTACCTCCACTAATTGTCTCAACCCTAGAGTCTTACACAGCTTGGTTGACTTTCAACAAAAAACTATGATACGTACAAAAAAAGAAAAAAAAATAAACAAACAAACAAACAAAAAAAGATAGCCAAGAGGCAAAACAATCAGCAGAAACAGATGCAGACATGGCACAGACAAAATTATCCAACAAGGAATTTAAAATAACTATGGTTGACTTATTAAAGGCTCTAGTAGGAAAGACGGACAATGTAAGAGTAGATGGGTAATTTTATCAGAGATATGGGAAAGAAACTTGTAGCGAAAATCAAATACAAATGATAGAAGAAAACAGTAACAGATAAATAATGCCTTTGGATGGCCTCACTGATAGACCCATCACAGCTGAGGAGTCCGTGAACTTGAAGACAAAACCAGAGAAAACAGTCAAACTGAAATATGATAAAGACAAAGGAGGAAAAAGAATCACCCAAATACTGCCATGCCCTATCAAATAATCTAAATGTGTACAATTGGAATTCCAAAATGAGAAGAGGACAAAGAAGAAAGAATAGTTAAAGAAATAATAGCTGAGACTTTATCAAAATAGTTTTTTCAAAATTAATGACACTTAAGCACATATCCAGGAAGCCTAGAGAGTACCAAGTAAGAAAAACAGAAACCAACAAAAACAAAATTAAGTAATACCAAACCAACAAAAAACACAAAACAACAAACAGTGACAAAAGTTACACTAGCCATATCGTATTCGAACAGTTGGGGAAAACTGCTGTAATAGCTCAAAGACAGAGAAAAAGATAGACACAAATACATTTTAAAAAATGAAATCTGGGGCGCCTGGGTGGCTCAGTTGGTTGAGCGGCCGACTTTGGCTCAGGTCACAATCTCGCAGTCCGTGAGTTCAGGCCCCGCATCGGGCTCTGTGCTGACAGCTTGGAGCCTGGAGCCTGTTTCGGATTCTGTGTCTCCCTCTCTCTGACCCTCCCCCGTTCATACTCTGTCTCTCTCTTTCGCAAAAATAAATAAACGTTAAAAAAAAGTTTAAAAAAATGAAATCTATAACAGATTTTTCATCAAATGTGCAAGTTATTTTGTCTTTTACAGTGGAAAAACATATTTAAAGTGATAAAATACAAAAGAGAAAAACAACAAAGAACTATCAACTCATCCATAGGTAATCAAATATATTTTTCTTTTGTTTTATGTTTATTCATTTATTTTGAGCTGTTAGCATGGAGCCCGACATGGGCCTTGAACCCACGAACTGGGAGATCATGACCTGAGTCAAAACCAAGAGTCAGGCACTTAACCGCCTGAGCCACCCAGGCACCTCAAAAGTATTTTTCAATAAAGAAAAAAAAAAGTGTTCAAACAACATTTGAGGAAATTTACAGCTAGCAGATATGATGTACTCTACAAGGGATATTAAAAGAAGTTCCTAAAGCACAAGAAAGATAATGGCATTCAGAAGCTAGATTCTACACAAAGAAATAAAGAGCCTTGGAACCTGAATAAATTGGGGCAAGAGAAAATTCTCTTTTCTTTTTTCTTTTCTTTTCTTTACTTTTCTTTTCTTTTCCTTTCTTTTCTTTGTTTCAAGTTTCTATTTAAATTCCTATTAGTTAATATATAGTGTAATATTAGTTTCAGGAGTACAATTTAGTGATTCATTACTTTTTTAGAAAAGTTTATTTTGAGAGACAGAGAGAACGCAAGCAGGGGAGGCACAGAGAGAGAGAATACCAAGCAAGCTCTGCACTGCAAGCTCAGAGCCCAACATGAGGCTCAAACTAATGAACTTTGAGATCATGAATGGAGCTGAAATCAAGAGTTAGACATTTAAATGACTGAGCCCACAGGCACCCCAGTGATATAACACCTGGTGCTCATCACAAGTGCCCTCCTTAATACCCATCATCCATTTAACCCATCTCCCCACCATTCCCTCCAATACTCCCCAGATTTCTCTCTGTGGTTAAGAGTATGCTTTATGGTTTGCCTAACTCAGTTTTTCCCTTACGTTCATCTGTTTCATTTCCTAAATTCCACATATGAGTGAAATCATATTTGTCTTTTACTGACTGATTTAGCTTACCATAATACACCCATGTTTTTGCAAATGGCAAAATTTCATTCTTGTTGATGGATGAGTGATATTCCACTGTGTATATAAATATATACAACATCTTCTTTATCCATTCAGCAGTCGATGGACAATTGGGCTCTTTCCATAATTTGGCTATTGTTGATAATGCTACTGTAAACCTGAGGGATTTATGTGTCCCTTCGGATCAGTATTTTTATATCCTTTGAGTAAATAGCTACTAATGCAATTGCTGGATTAGAGAGTAGTTCTATTTTTATCTTTTTGAGGAACCTGTATACTGTTTTCCAGAGAAGCTACACCAGTTTACTCTCCCACCAACCGTGAAAGAGGGTTCCTCTTTCCCCACATCCTGACCAACATCTCTTGTTTCTGGGTTGTTAATTTTAGTCATTCTAACAGGAGTGAGCAGATATCTCATTGTAGTTTTGATTTGTATTTCCCTGATAGTGAATGAGGTTGAGCATTTTTACATGTATCTGTTAGCCATCTGTATGTCTTCTTTGGAAAACTGTCTATTCGTGTTCTGCCCATTTTTAAACTGGATTATTTGGTTTTTGGATGTTGAGATTTTCTTGTGTAAAATATCTATTAGACATGCAATAAATATACGTATAATTAAGCTTCAATAGTTAAATTTTAATCAGATATTGATATTGGGATATCAGATATTGAGGAATGGGATTTCAAGACTGTAAGAATAGTTGTAGTGAGCACATTATTTGTTCTGGAAAATAAGTCTCTAGAGATGATTTTATCTTTTTTTAATTTTTATTTTTATTCAGTTTTTTAAATTTTAATTCCAGTATGGTTAATAGTTAACAACATACAGTGTTCTATTAGTTTCAGCTATCTATATCTATATCTATATCTATATCTATATCTATATATCTATATCATCTATACCTATATCTATCTACAACTATCTATATGTGGTATACGTGATATACACATGTATATCACGTCTTCTTCTTTCTCCATTCTTCTGTCAGTAGACACCACTTGGGCTGCTTCCATAATTTGGCTATTGTAAAAATGCTGCTATAAACATAGGGATGTGACTATCCCTTTGAATTACTGTCTTTTAAACTTTTTGGTAAATACCCAGTAGTGTGATTATTCTAGGGGTTCTTTTAGCTTTAATAATACAAAAAGGACATTATTTTGGGAAGACTTCACTTGAAGTCTAGTGTATGCAATTACTGATAAAATTATCCTTTGAGGCAAACTTTTATCACCAACAAGTTAGAAATAACACTTCCAGTTTTTTGCACATATAAGGAAGCCTATTATTGAAATGGTAAATGTTCCATGGATACATTAAAAGAAATTTGAGGTTTGAGTTAGTCTATTCAAGTCTATTGCCACATGAAAAGCATTTAAATTTCATAAAAAGCAATATATAAAAGAACTCATGTGGTTGATTAGCAGGCGAAAGAGATGGTAGCAGGAGAGAGAGGTTTCAGAAAAAAAGACAAAATATAAGGAAGATAAGAAAAAGGAGAAGGGAAATATATTTAACTGATGGTTTTGCAAAATATAGAGAACTTTATTGCAATGATGATTTAATCAATAATGTCGACATGCTTTAGGAGATTGCATACAATTGTGGGTTTAAGCTTTTCTCTGAATCACAAAAGGGATCAACATATATTTTTAAGTACTTTACTGGTCCTTGAAACCTAAGATATAAATGAATTCGATGTACTGAGAAAACAGGTAGTTTGTGCGAGAGATAAAATCCTCATGCAACAGAGACAAGTTATTTTTAAATGATCTAGTTAATACCCATACTCTTAGAAAATTTATTAGAATAAGAAGAAACTTTATATAAGAATTTTCAATCCTTACAATACTTTGTACCCTATGGCAGTCAAAATAAATTCATGTTATGAAAACAAATGATGGCAGGATCATAGAGTACCTGTGTTCTTTGATACAGGACCACTGATATTGTATATATTTTCATTTGTTTCTGTTCAGTAGTACAGACTGTTTAGAAATGTATAATAAAAGTCTTAATTATAAAAATAAGCCACATGGTGCTGGGTGGTTTTTGTATCATCTGAAAAATTTTCTCTTTTAAGACTTTCATCTCTGCCATTTCACACCATCCCTCTTCTCTAATTAATTTAAAAAAATTCATGCATTTTGCAAAAATGTCTTGGCTTATTATACTGAGACAAGTGATGAAGTCAATGTAGATGTCAGAATAAAAATGTAATCTTTACAAATGTTTGAAAATGATATAATTATTTAGAGAATATAGTAATATATTAATAAATGGTTTTAGCAAGATTGCTGGAAATAAAAATAGTAGTCTCAGGCCAATAGATTTCTTTAATTTTTTAATAAACAAAATGAAATTTTGAAAATCATATCAGAATACAAGTTATTAAAATAAGTAAGATCTAAAGCACTTTCTTATGAGGATAATTCCATCTACTGTCTTCTGAGATTTTTCTCTCCGAAGCGTGGTCCACACACTGCCATAATTAGTATCACTTTGGAGGTTGTTGATCATAAGGCTGTATCTCACACCTCCTGACCTGGATGGAATCCAAGATTCTGTATTTTAACTTCTCCAAGTGATTGTAATGTGTATTGAATTTTGAGAAACACTTTATGATCTGTTATTACAGAAGATTAATTGAATGCTAGACTTAAATCCTTCAATTACAGGTGACCAACACCCTGTTCATACCCTCCAAAAATGTAGATTACTTATTGTATTGTAACTGTAGCAAAATACACTTTATCCTTTAGGGAAATTGTTAGGGTTATGTGTCGAATTGGGGGTGAGGTGTGGTAATGAATTCATCCTATTTTGAGTACAGAAGAGAGATGGGAGTGTGATTACCTTCTACTTCTGTCCACAGTTAGGTTTTTAAATTCTGAGCACAGAACTTCAAAGAATAAATCCAAGATGTTAGTCTGGGCTAGCTAAGTCAGTCTTTCATTTTCTCAGCTATTTCATTCAGCCAGGTGTACTCATTCTTTTTCCACCATCCAGGATTTGGCCGACCTTTCAGCCACTGGTGATTCTCCCTACTGTACTCTCTTCCAATATCCTGTAGCTGATAGACACTTACTTTCTACACAGTACCATATACGATGCATTATGCTGGTATTCCAAATTTGTCTGAATCCTTTTTGAATGATTATTTTTTGACCATGATAAGGATTATATCATCTCATGACTGGTTCTTTGAAATAGAAAGGGATGAAATGAGATAGGGCAAAAAGAAAATTCTTTCTCCTTCTATTTCTGGAAAAGGCCAATTATCTTGGATAGAAAGAGAGTATGACTTCATGACTATGTGAGGAACCCATCTTTAAATCAATTTCAATGTGTATTCTCTCCATTTAAGATAGTAATTACAATAAAGCTAGTTAGTATGTTACCCAATCTTTTATTTATCTGTTTTCATGTGAAGTATTAGAGATTAATATGCTAATGTTAAGTTTTAAGTTCTTAGTATTTTTGGGCTGCTACCCAAAGTCTGGGTAGCTTATAAACAACAACAACAACAAAAATACTTTTTGTGGTTCTGGAGGCTAGGAAGTCCTCATGGTGGGACTTCCCTTCCATGGAAGGGTCATGGTGCCTTTTTGGCAAAGGCCTACTTTCTGGTTCATCCGTATATAGTACCTTCTCTATGTGTGTTTTCATGGTCAGAGGGACTATGGATCTTTCTGGAGCATCCTTTATATAACACTGACCCTATTCATGAAGGCCCCACCCTCATGACCTAAGCACCTCTCAAGACCCCATATCCTAATACTATATATAGTCTTTTGGTGTTGGTATTTCATTATATGAATTTTGAGGGGATATAAACCTTCAGACAATTAGCAGGATCTTTGGCCAATTCTAAATGACAATGCCAGTGTGAAGTTCAGTTTTTCCTATGAAAATACTGGGCCTGGAAATAAGTATTAATAAAAAAATCATGTTTATTTAGCTTTAATCTAGGAAGTCCAAAAAGTTAATGCTTACATAATAATGACAATAGTTACAATACTTGTGATGGTTAAGAAATCAAGTTTAAACAGCTCTCACAGAGATCATGTCGTGGACTTTTATTCACATTGTGCTTTACACCCTCTAGTTTATTACTGACCTAAAGCTATTGCCACATATTTTTAGAGATAAATCATACATAGGATAGAATGACAGCACAGTTTTAAAATGTACAGATAAAGAGACTTCATAACAATTATGGAACTTATGCACATAAAACCACAGTTAAAAAATAACTATAACTATTTACATATATATAAACAAAATTATTTTAAATGAGCAAAATTGTTATATACGTAAGTCAGAGAAATACATGGTGAAAATTAAAATTAATCAAAC
Source organism: Prionailurus viverrinus (assembly GCF_022837055.1). Classification (NCBI taxonomy): domain Eukaryota; kingdom Metazoa; phylum Chordata; class Mammalia; order Carnivora; family Felidae; genus Prionailurus; species Prionailurus viverrinus. The sequence continues at coordinate 138,652,713 of NC_062569.1, read as the reverse complement.
AAGCAGATAAACGATCCAAAATGAGTGGCATTGAGGGTAAAATTGAAATACGGCAAACATTTCTTTGTTTACCATTTGCAAGAAGTTTTGTTTACTATCTAACTCATGTTTATTTCTTTCTGGGTCCTGATTTTGCTCCATAGAAACCAATTCCCCCCCACAAAATAAATTGAATTTGACCAAAAGAGGGCAGTGTGACTTTATCTTTGTATAGGAAAGAGTAAAAACATGTGCACATATATTTTAAAATTCACTCCCTTGAGAGTGTTGTGAATGAATGAACGTTAATGTATATAAGAGCAAAAAAAATATGCTGCTCAATTTAAGAATATTTCAAAAGTAGATATTATTTTTATTTAATGTGTTAACATCAGGTAAACTTAGGTGTTTGAGGTTGAACTTAGAGAACTAGTTTTATACAATGGTCACAGACTAATAACCCAGCTAACCAACAGGATTTTCAGAGTAAAATCTAGAAAATAGAGAAATGCAGTTAAGAGATTTTTTTTTCATTTTAGAGAGTGTAAAACAATGTAAGTGAACACTGGAAGTTTGGAATAATTTAGGAATTCCTTGATTTATGACTTAATTTGAACTCTATATAGTAGCATGGAGGGGCAAATTACATTTTTTCATATTTATTCTTCATGTTTTCAGATGATAGGAATCAGGCAACTATTTTATTTATGAAAGCAAAATTATTGATTAAAGAAAGGTGGCATTATTTCACAAGGAGGTAACTAAAACCCTTCTTCATTGTGACCCAGATATTCCTTAAATCAGTTAGATTTAAGTTCGAATCTAATATGGAACTGAAAATTCACGTGCATGGTAAGGATCCACGAAGATATCCGGTTATTTGTAATGATGGGCTCAGAAACAAAGTCTTTTTCTTTGAATGCTATGCTAAAGTAACTTATAAAACTGGCTAGAATTCCATGTTAATTAATGAGCCATGAAAGGGTTTAAAAGTGACGTTAAACACTGGGGGGACCCAGCACTGTCAATCTAACCCATTCTGTGACTAACTTACCCTAACACTGGAGTCATAGAGTTAGGTGGTGATCACTCTAACAGCTTTTAAGTGCTGTATCATGCACACTGGTTTTTCAGGTTGGGCTTCTTAGATCCTCGTTAGCAATAGATCTATTATTTCTTTCATGGGAAGATGTCTTTTATGGCGGCAGGTGCTCTAATGTCTTTTAGTAAGCCAACTTATGCCCACTTAGATTTTTATTTTGATGGTCAAAACAGTTTGAATTTCTTGTCTAAATCCATTTTTCTAAGTCCCCCAAGAGTTTATGCTGTGAACTTACTTCAAGGTTTTTAAGTCCCTTAATAACCACCATCTGTTTCAAACTCCCATTATAACTACCCTGACACATTTCTGGGGACTATGTGTACACACACACGCACACACACACACACACACACACACAGTGCAATGTATATATACAGTACTATGTACAGTACTACAGTACAATACAATACATATGATACATATACATTTCAGTTAGAGTTTGTATGTATACATACACACATAAAATAAACACATGCACACGTGTGTGTGTGTGTGTGTGTGTGCACGCGTGTGTGTATTTAAGTTTGTTTGGATTGAAGAACCGTATGCATAGAAGTGGAGTTCAAATCTGAGTGATTTACCCATAGCACTGGATAACAACAAGAAGAACAGTGAACTCAAAGGTTCACCATTTCAGTGGCCAGCCCCTCATCTATGAGTCTCTTCTTTTGGGTTATTAGCGGTTAGCTTCAGATCCCATTCCTAGCTACCAAAAACTGTTAAAAAATGATTAATGAAGATAATTTAGGCAATACAAATAAACGTTATTTAACACTTCATAAAGTAGGCAGTCTCTTTTTGAAGAAATACAAAAGGAGAAGAAGGTAGAAAGCTTTTATAGGATAAAGAATAAAGAACAAGGAAGAATAGGATAGAGGAAAAGATAAAAATATCTGATTGTCTGGGGCCACTTTATCAACCTTGTTTGGGGGTGAGAAGGACCAGAGCAAGTTCGTGTTTGTGGATCAGCTGACTCGATCTACTGCTGATGTTTGGTCAAGTGGAGCATTTACACAGCCATGGATGTTAATCTAAGTTTCAGTTTGCTGACATGGCACTCTGAGCAGGAGTGGCTCCATCTTGGTCCTACAAAGTTATTTCAATGCAACCTTTGGTCTTGACCAGGTCTTTGTGAGGTAGGTGAAAAATGGCAAAAGGTAGCCTAAACTGTTTTTTAAAAAAAATAAGTTTCATTGTTAACAGTATGAATAAAACATTTCTGAAACTATTTTATCTGTATTTTAGGGTTGTTGAAGAAATAAGTACATGCGTTGATATTATTGGGCACCAGAGATCTCATTGTGGAAGATAGAAGATGAAAACACAGAGTGGGTGAAGGCAAAAAAGAGTCCAGTTGAGATACAACAGAATTGAAAGTGTCAGTGCAAACACAAAATTTCTAAAACATGTAGATATTTAATATGCATGCTTATATGCATCTTTGTATGTGTGTATGAATATATGTGATGAGGAAGATAAATTATTTGCTATCTTTATTTGTAAAACATATTGCAATCTTCTCTGGCTACCTTCATGATTTTCCTTTTTTAGCACTGAATATATGAATTGATATTTAGGTTTTAGTATTTTTTTTTAAATTCCTTTCTTCTCCAGTACAGGATTTTCAGATACTATTGCCTATGAGCTTGAAAGTCTTTCATTATTTTTGCAAAATTCTTGGTCATTGTATCTTTAAATATTTCTTATGACTTTTTTTTCTCTCTTCTCCTACTTAAATGTCAAGTTCAACTATGCTGGACCATTTGATATTCTCTCAAAACTGGTCTGTTTTCAAAGTGCATTTTGTTTTTCTTCATTAGTGATTTTTTTCCTTTTTGTGCTTCAATTTGGATAATTTTCATTAAACTCTTTTTTTGTATATTGATTTATCCTCTGGGTTATGTTGAGCTTAATATTGAACACTATAAACATTATTAATTTACGTCATTATGTTTTCTATTTCCATATGTATGGTAGTAATATGTTACATGAAACTATGTATAAATTATGCGTATTTATGACACTTTATATGATAAATCAAGTATATATTTATATATTGTGTGGGAACTTAAATATGTGTGCATCTGCACATCCATATATTTTTATTATATATTATAATATAAATAATTTAATATATTGCACAAATCTATATGCATCATAGAATAGCATACCCCAAAGTGTTATTACCGTATTAAACTTTAATATTCTCCTGACTTTAAAAATATTTTTATAAATTTTTTATAGCAGTAAATGTCTCTAATTTGTATCAGGATCCTTATGTGTAGCATGGTGTCTGACATATAATAAGCATCTCTGTAAACAGTTTTTACACTTAGTAAGCACTGGTTAAGTAAACAAATAGGTAAATGAATGTTAGTGACATTAGAGATCCTTAGTACATCTGCTATTAAATTATCTATTTCTATATCTATGTATTTATTTATCAAAAGATGTCTATCATTGACTACAGATTCCAATTCAAATTTCTTACCTTGCACATATTACATGACTCTTTCAAATCTGATCCAGCATGTTCTTCACGTCCGATTTTCTCTAATATCATAAATGTTAATAACCAAAAATATGCTTTTAGCTCACATATTAAACTTATGTCTTTGTATCCTCCATTGGAGGGTCTAAGTAATACAACAGTGTGGTTTGTAAAGCAGTCTCAGATATTAGCCTGAGTTTGAATTCTGGATCTATTACTTAATAGCTCTATGACTTAGGGGAGTTATTTTATGCCAGACTTCTGCTTTCTTATTTTAAAAATAAAACAGTAGAAGCCCAGGCCCCTAATGATGATTAAAATTAAAATGTTGGGGATGATAATAAGTAGAAAGTGCCTACAGAAACACCTACCATATTGTACATACTTAATATATTTGTTTACCCAATTTTAGTGACCTCTCTGTACATTTTCTTATTCAATGCAATCATTTTCACTGACAAATTTTATTTTATTTTACTCTTTAGTTGTTATTTAAATTATAGTTAAGATACAGTGTACAGCGTAGTGATTCAACACTTCAATAAAACACCCAGTGCCCATCACAACAAACGCGCCACTTAATCCCCGTTACTTATTTCACCCATCCTGTCATCCACCTTCCCTCTAGTGACCATCAGTTCACTTTCCTGTAGTTAAGAGTCTGTTCTTGGTTTTCCTCTGTCTTTTTTCCCCCTATGATTGCTTGTTTTGTTTCTGAAATTCCACATATGAGTCAAATAATATGGTAGTGTCTTTCTCTGACTTATTTCACTTAGCGTAACACTCTCTAACCCCATCCACATTGTTGTAAATGGCAAGATTTCATTCACTATTAGGGCTAAATAATATTCCATTGTATATATACACACCACATCTTCTTTAACCATTCATTAATTGGTGGACACGAGCTCCTTCCACACCTTGGCTAGCGTAAATAATGCTGCAATAAACATAGGGGTGTATATATCGCTTTGAAATAGTGTTTGTGTATATTTTGGGTGATTGCTGGATCATAGAGTAGTTCTCTTTTTAAGTTTTTGAGGCAACTGCATTTTGTCTTCCAGAGTTGCTGCACAAGTTTGCCATTCAATGCAATTTGAATTCTTACTCATAGGCTATCTCAGATTAATCTCAGGATGTTTTTCCTAGATATTTTTGCAAGTTTGCTTTCCTGAAACATATTTCCCTTACTTTTTATAAAATTATTTATACATATTTAAAAATTCATATTTTATCTCTTTAAAATGTGCATATTTCTCATCTGGCATAGTCAGGAAGCTCCCAGAGGTCAAGGACAGAAGGTGAGTACTGTGCAGCATACTGTCATTCACTGCATGGTGGTCAATTCCTTCCATCCAGCATTCCTGAAACTATGATTTCATTAATTTGTAAATCTCCAGTGCCTTGAAGAATTTCAGTTAATTTTGTCTTAAGACATGCCTTTTTTCATTTAAAATTTTTAATTTAATTTCAATATAGTCTTAATATAATTTTTCATTTGATTTCAATTTTCACTTCTAGATTAGCATTGTTATTACTCTTATTATTATTATTATTATAGAAAATCATTTGAGATTTACTATGCCAATAAGTAAGAAAAATAAATGGTACTGCCTGCATTTGTGTCTGCTTAACTCAGCCATAATGACCTTTAATATAGTAGAGAATCTTCAAGAGATTTGGAGTGTTTAGTTGAATTGTTTCTAAGTCAATAATGCTGAATCCCAGAGCATATCTACTTAGATATTGACAGAAACTTTCAAATTATATTTTAAATATAATATATTTATATTTACATGTTATAGAAATATATATATATATATATTTATATTTATATCATCTGTGACCAAATAAAAGATATTGAGAAATTGGATTTGTGAGTTGTAGAGCTATATATTTTATCTGTTTATTGTTGATTTCAATACTATGAAAAGATCCAAGTATTTCTGTATATGTATATAAAATTTTTACACTTCAGTGGAAAGAAGAATTTATTTGTAGAAAGGTCAACATGTTTTTAAAGGAAAAATATTTCAAACATTTCCAATAGAATACAGCCATGTTTCTAAGATACAACATGCTTGTTTTTAAAACACAGAGATCATCAGATTTGTCACAGGAAAAGCCATCATGGTCAACAATTCTATCATATTTCATGTCTATTTGCCTCTGAGAAAAAGAAGTAAATAGTTCCATAACAGCTAAATATAGTTTAAAATGACTTTTCTGATTTCCTTTGAGTGGAAAGAAAAATAATCTTTCATCAACAAAGAATGTCCTAGCAAGTAGAAATATTGCTTATTTGGTAAAACTCCATGAAATATTGCAACTATCCTACTGTGAACATCAATATTTAATTTTTCTCATATGTTTTTGTTTTGAGTAAGTGTCCAAGAAACACAATACATCAAGAGCCACTGTAATAAAAAATAGATAGAAAACTTAGAAGCTTAAATAGCAAAAGATACAGAGCTTCGCTTTCATTTCCAACTGCATTGATTTCAGTTATTAATTCATAATTTGTCTTTCTTATCAATTGAAAATGCAGATAATTAAAGGCATAAATTTTCACCCACATATACTTAAAGCAATGCAGAATATATTAAATAGTTCAACATTTGCCACAAATATTAAGTGTTTATATCATAAATACTTTTGAAACAATGAACAAAACGGAATTGTAATGCACATCAGTGGACCACTGCTGGCAGTAGGGTACCTATTTTAAAGGTTTATTTATCTTTAGTAAATTCATTTCACTCGAGGAGCTTACAGATAGTATCACATTTAAGATAAATAAATGATATACAATAATTCACAGGTTTGTAAAATATAAGCAAATGTATCCTTATGATATACACGGATTTAGCAATGCCTTATCACCTAAAAGTTGCTCATAATATATCATGCACTTTTCTCTGTTTTAAATAGCTAAGAATGTTTAAATTTCTGCACAAAATATGTCTATCTTGATTGCTTTTGTCATTGTTTACTTGTATTTGTTATATCATTAATATGTCGTCTTTAATTTTCTTGCTATTTCTATTTGGATATTAAAACATACATTTATTTATAAAGCACTTATTCTTTATTTCAACATCACTTCAAAAAAAAAAAAAAGAATGTTAGAGACCAAATAAGATTGGAAGAAGAGAGAGAGAAAAGAGGAAAATGTTTTTCTTCTTTCTTACTTTCATTTAGAGAACAGTTTTTTATTCCCATGTTCTATACATTTGGGTTACACTATTCATTTTATTACTTTCCATGCTTATCTGAAAAATTATATTATATAGTGTTGACTTATTGCAATAAACAGTAAATTATTTGCACTTAAGAAATAATGAAAGAACTTTGGGGCACCTGGGTGGCTCAGTCGGTTAAGCGGCCGACTTCGGCTCAGGTCATGATCTCGCGGTCCCTGAGTTCGAGCCCTGTGTCAGGCTCTGTGCTGACAGCTCAGAGCCTGGAACCTGTTTCAGATTCTGTGTCTCCCTCTCCCTGACCCTCCCCCGTTCATGCTTTGTCTCTCTCTGTCTCAAAAATAAATAAACGTTAAAAAAAATAAAAAAAAAAGAAATAATGTAAGAACCTTATAACTATGTAACTATTTGAATTAATCTCATCCTGGGCACGTAGGTGGCTCGGCTGCATCTAACTTTTGATTTTGGCTCAGGTCATGGTCTCACAGTCATGAGACTCAGCCCCACACAGGTTCTCCTCTGAGTGCAGAGCCTGCTTAGGATTCTCTCTCTCCCTCTATCTCTGTCTCTCCTTGACTCGTGGTCTCTCTGTCTCTCTCAAAATACATAAACATTAAAAGTACATAAATCGGGGCGCCTGGGTGGCACAGTCGGTTAAGCGTCCGACTTCAGCCAGGTCACGATCTCGCACTCCGTGAGTTCCAGCCCCGCGTCAGGCTCTGGGCTGATGACTCAGAGCCTGGAGCCTGTTTCCGATTCTGTGTCTCCCTCTCTCTCTGCCCCTCCCCCGTTCATGCTCTGTCTCTCTGTCCCAAAAATAAATAAACGTTGAAAAAAAAATTAAAAAAAAAAAAGTACATAAATCAATCAACAAATAAATAAATTTTATCCTTCATGGAATAGTCATGTAAGACAATATTATTTTTGGTTTCAAATAGTCCATATTGTTTTATACTAGGCACAGTTATTTGTTACACTAATTTTTATGCCTTATTAGAGTTCCAGATTTCATGTGAGATCATTTCCTTTATATTGAAGAACATAATTCAGTACTTTTTATATTGCAAGATGCTAGCAATAAATTATCTCATCCTTTAAATGTCCAAAATTAACTTTATTTTTGCTTTCTTTGTTGAAGAATATTTTCACTGGTTTTAGAGTTCTTGGCCGGCTTTTTAAAAAAATATTCAGCACTTTAGGTATCATTTGATTGTATTTTATTTTCATAATTTCTCCTTGAGAGTCCTCAGTCTTATTTGTGCTCTTTACAAGGCGTGTGCCATTTTATCTAGCTAATTTGAGATTTTGTTTGTTTCTTTGTAATATTTTTCTTTGCTTCCCATAAGTTTGTTTATGATGTACCTAGATTTCCTCCTGCATGGTATTTGATGAGCTTTTTAAGCATGTGTTTTGATTTTATTTTCATCAGTTCTGAAAGATTCTTAGTCAGTTTCTCTTTGAGTATGGTTCCCATCCCACATTTTGTCCTATCCGATAGGGACTAAAATTGCCATATATCATCAGACTTTTAGCTGTGTGTGGCTCTTACACCCTGTTTTGTTCGATTTGGTGTAGATATAGGTATAGGTATAGGTATACATTCTCTGCATTTCGGAATCCCTGTTCTATTGACCTTCTCTTCCTTACTAATCCTATCTTCTCTCATGTTCAGTCTACTTTTAACTCACTTAATGATTTTTTTTTTGTTTTCATTGCAGTATAAACTCACTCTTGTGTGTGTGTGTGTACAATTCCACAGTTATGTGGCCACTATCACAATAAAGATATAGAACATTTCTGTCACCCCAAAAATCCCATTGTATCGTTTGGTAGAACACCTCTCCTCTTGCCTCCACCCTTAGAAACCACTGATCAGCTTTCTTTCCCTAAAACTGCGCTTTTAATGGAACTGTTTATATGCTTTCGAGTTTGACTTTTGTCACTTAACATTATGCGTTAGAGTTTCATCCATATTCTTGCCTTTGTCCTTGGTCTTGCCTCTGTTTGTTCCTTTTACTTACCAAGTAGTTTGCCATTGTGTGAATATACTGCAGTTTGCTTTTACATTCATCAGTTGAAGGCAATTTCAGTTGTGGTAATTATTAATAAACCCCATATAAACATTTACAAGTTTTGTGTTCACGTAAGTTTTAATTTCACTTTGGTAAATGACTAAAATTGTTGAGTCAAATTATATGTGTATTTCAAACTTTGTAAGAAACTGATAAACTGTTAGTGATAAAATAATTCAATAAGCCTCCACAGTCTCTGAAGAAGTAAAATTATTCTTGGAGATATTTAATTTATTAAAGCACATCTTATAATATTTTGAAGCAGTAAATAAACCAATTATATTTGTATAACTTTTACCCTAAAAATAAGCTCCACAGGCAGGCATTTCTGTATTGAATCTTGGAATGTCCTCTTTAGTACTGGCTGCTATGTTTACAAAATAGTAGATGTTCAATAAATATCTATTGAATGAATGAGTTAGCCAATTTTTTCTAAGCACAAAATGATATATCATAAAATATATGCTAGACTTGCAATGGAAATTTAAGAAATGATTGTAATAACATGAAATTATTGAAGAATATTAATATGAGGTCATGGTTAACATGTTGGTAGAGGAGCAAGGGTGGGGGGGAAGTACCCCATTCGGGAAAAAAAGAATAATCAATAGCATAGAAATATGGACATACCACACACAAATGATTCAACTTAGAAGAAGACTTTTGTTGGAATGAGAGTATAGTATTTTGAGAAAAATGGGATCTAGAAGCACATTCAGCATTCTGTCACTCGGTAGGCTTTTGCCTTAAGATAAGTCACTTGACTTCTTGGGACTTTAATTTATTTATATGTAGAGACCACAAGTGCCAAACTCAACAGATTGTCCAGAAGATTAAATTACTTTATATATGAAAGGTTTTTTTTTTTTTTATTATGATATTGACTATCTGATAGTAAGGTCAAAATAATCTGAGGAATTATTAACATAAACCTAGTTTGATAATTTTAAATTTGACATGGTTTTAATTAGTATGGTTGTTTTGAGAAGACAATCTGAAGATAAATTATCACTGATCAAATTCTAAAATCAAAACATTGACTACAGAGCTGTAACAGTAGTACAAATTAGATTAGTGGTTAAAAAAATATAGCACCACAAAAAATTTAATTTATGGCATCTCTTGGTAAAGGGTAAAATAGGCCTAACCATTTCCAATTACTGGATATTGGATCAGAAGTCTATTACCACATCTTGCAATCATGGGGTAAATTGATTTTAATGAGTCAGCAGTTTAACTTCAGAGATGATACTGTTCAGATATTGTGGGGAATATATCTGTGTGGTCATGTTTCTTTACCCACAGGTGATTATAGAAGTGGATGGTATCTAAAAAGTATTACTATTGCATATTTTATCACTTTTAAATGTATTTAGAAATTATTTGACTTAAAGTTTGTTTTGAATGTTCAAAAACAATTCATTTAGATACATTAAAATAGTGCCTTTCCAGAATATTTCCCAACGTTCCTCCAAAAGGTTGCAGAAGTTATAAAACTCTCCAGGTTTACCAGCATATATCGTCCCAATGTTATCTTCCCAAAGGAAAACCAGGAGACAATTTGCATTTTTTTTTTAATTTTTTTTTCAACGTTTATTTATTCTTGGGACAGAGAGAGACAGAGCATGAATGGGGGAGGGGCAGAGAGAGAGGGAGACACAGAATCGGAAACAGGCTCCAGGCTCTGAGCCATCAGCCCAGAGCCCGACGCAGGGCTCCCACTCACGGACCGCGAGATGGTGACCTGGCTGAAGTCGGACGCCCAACCGACTGCGCCACCCAGGCGCCCCGACAATTTGCATTTCAGTAGAGACCTGGATCCAAGATCATGAGTTTCTAATCTGAGTTGAACATCTATCCCTCTGCTGTGAAGTTTCTGCTTCCTGAGATTGCCAGAGGACATGGGATAGAAATGCCACAAGCATTACCATTCCACACCTATTCACATATACTTTCAGAAACAAATAAACAAAGACTAATAAAGATTGTAATCTGAAAAGTACATTTTACATTGAATGAAGACAGATAGTTGTGCTTTAAATAAATACTAAGCAGAGAACAGAATTTGAACTAGTGTTTGATCTAATCTGTAGACAAGTAGACCTAAGAAGATACTGTCTGTCAATAGATGAAGTGGAAAGGAAGAAGGTAAAAGAAAATTACATATGATCATTAGAAAACACAGTCTGTAAAGAAAAAAAAATCGCAGATCACTCAGAAAGGGGTAAAATGTGACAGAGTGAAACCTGAGGAGTAAAAAACATCTGAAAATAATTTACCAACAATAAACTATCAACAAGGACTTAGACTTCATCTGTATTATTTTCCTCTTTAAGTTGAGTCACAGGTAACATAGGTTCAATATACTATTCCTTCATACACTTTGCATATAAAATATTCCATTACAATATTTATTATTTATTATTTCCTCCTGATAGACGGAAAAGGATGCTGAACATACAGATCAGAGATGTGAGTATTGTATTAAATAAATTTTAATAATTATTCTTGTGGGAGAATAAAGACACAATAGAAAATTCTGTGAAATTCACAATGCAAAATATGTAAACAATTGAATTAATAAATGAAACGTTGACATTTCAAAACTAACAGTAGAATGGTAATATAAGTGGACAGTCAAGATTAAAAGGCAATGTATGCAATGAAAATAAATAAAGTGGGAGGCTGATGGTAGGCAAATCCACAATTGCTGCAGGGAAAGTGGAAATTAAAGTAATAAAATCTTGAAATCTATATTAAAATTATTTTTAAAAATATAGTATTGTGGGAAAATCTGACTTAATAGATGATAGAAAAACACTAAGATGTATATTTTGCTAATAGATCGTAGTTAAGGTGAACAAAGGAAAAGAGAGAAGAAAGAAAAAAGTGTGTATTTATAACCTGATAAATAGATTAGTAGATTAGATAGATAGATAGATGATAGATAGATATAAAGATATAGTTTTAGATACAGGTAGATATATACATATGGATGCAGATATACATATCTAAATGACAAATTTGGGGAAAAACTCTACTTTAGAATGTATACCATATGCATTTCAGAAATAATTATTTATATATTATTTATATGTAGAAACTACATTGGCAATGGAGTAGGATGCGTGTATATGTATATGTGTGGGTTGGTGGTTGTGTGCATTTGCATATTTTTGTTTTCTATTTTTTTTATTGCTGTCAAAGGAAGCCATCAAGAAGAAAAAAACCAGCTTGATGACATAAGTAAGAGTAACTTCTGCCCATGACAGAGCAACAAAACTAAAAGGTGACATTTGGAAAATATATTCACATCACACATCACGTATTGGAAAAAGTTATTTCATTTGATGTACAAATAACTATAATAAACACTTAGAAAAAAGACAAACCCATCAATACGAGAGTAAAGGAAGGTCATCGTGCTGTGCTGTGGGATTCCATGCTCTGGGCTTTCGTACCCACTGCCTGTGACTGGGTGTAGTGGTATCACTGGGAGGAGACATGAGGCAGAAAGTGTGGCTGAGGTTCCTTATTCTCTTTCTCTTCAGGTCATCCCTGAGCATGAGGCCACAGCCTCCACCAGGGGGCCTCTTCACACAGCTCTGTGCATCTGGGTTCTGGGGACAACTCTGTCCTTGTCACTTCCGGCTGGGGTCGGCAACGGCTCCCCTGCGTTACTAGCGCACAAGTTGAGCACCTTCCGTTGTGGTTCTCGTACACACCGCCCCTTATTTTGTAAAATTCTCCTTTATTAAATTTCTTTCAAATATCCATTTGTGACACGTCCTGTGTTTTTGTCTAGGATACTAACAAGAATCAACAATGAAGAAACACCTGAAAATTAAACTGCAATCTAGTAATCAAATACTCGGATATGGCAAGTTAATTTATAATGAATTATTCCACCTTTAGGTGCTACACATTTAAACCTTCTATGCTAGCCAGTGTTGCTGGTAAAGCAGGAAAACCATCCGCTAGTAGGTACATAAATTATAATTTTTAACATACTTTACTGAGTACTTATTAAGATATTTCAATATATGCTAAATATTGACCCGGACAATCTACACCCAGTACATAATGCTAATTGTGTTACAGCCACTGGACAACCACAAGAACATTTATTATACCTTTATGATTTAATCATAAATGTTTAAAAAGTATTAGCATGTTAACCACAATAAGTTGAAAAGAACCTAGAGTTGATGGTTAGATACGTTTGTTATCTCAATATGATATAATAATATGATACTATGCATTTAGATTATAATTGTAAGAAATATTGATTGGCATGTGAATGTATGATAAATGGTGCAATGTGAAAAATTACAAATGAAATGGCACATAAACCCACATACAGCAGGACAGCATTTGTCTAATGAGTATGTGAATAGTATGGGGAAGAAGATGAAAAGGCACAGAGAAAGAGTTAAAAGGTAATTATCCTTGGGAGATGTGACTAGGTAATTTTCCCCCTTATTGAGCTTTTCTGTGTCTACTTTGTTTTTATGTTTTCAGCATTGAGCATACGCTAAATTGTGGTTTTTAAAAATGCTTCAGAAATGTTCATACCTTTTGATACAGAATCCTAAGAATTGAGCAAAACAAACTCAGGAAGATGCAAATTCATCACAACACTTTTTATATACTTAACATTTAGAGATAATCTAAGTGCTCACAACTAGGGTTGACTAAATACTGTGTAAATATTTATAAAATGTGTAAATATTTATAAAAAGCCTACAGTTTAACCTTTTATATTTAAATTAGATTATATGAACTGAATAGATGACAGTTACGAGGTTGTATTTGATCCTTTAGAGGTGAGGTAGATTTATTTATTTATTTATTTCAAATGTTTATTTTTTTATTATTTATTTATTGGGAGAGAGAGAAAGCACATGAGTGGGGGAGGGGCATAGGGAGAGGGCAAGAGAGAATCTCAAGCAGGCCCCACACTCAGCGTTCAGCGCAGAGCCCGAGGTGGGGCTTCGTCTCATGAACTGTGAGATCGTGACCTGAGTGGAAATCAAGAGCTGGACACTCAACCAATTGAGCCACCCAGCCACCCCAAGGTGAGGTACATTTATAAATCAAGAGAGCAAGAATAGGAGAAACAGATACCAGAAAGTTTAGCTAAACCTGGATCATTGTTCAAAGGCAGGGGGTCATTTTTATTTTGTCTTACCTATATATGCTAAGCTTTTTATAATTAACACACATTGATTTTTTTAATTAAAAAATGCTATACAAAACTGTACTGGCCACATGAAGCCTTCAGTGTCTATAGTAATCTAAGAAATAAGTACTGGAGAACGTAGAAAACCCAGAGCTGGAAATCGAAGCCTGGCAGGAAAGAATTCACCTCCACTGGAAAAACGGTGAATACAGAAGTAAAGAATTAGGAAAATGGAGAGATGTAATTACAACAAAAGTGTTATACAAGGATTGGGTTTTTCTGTGAGAGCAGGAAATTCAGGTGTGAATCAGGTGATTAGAAACACAAGTAAAACTTAATTTTGTGAATATGACTAATATTTATGGATAATGGGCAGGTCTTAATTAAACCCAAACCAGACCGGCATCCTGTTAATATTCAGTGTTTTACCACAAGCCGGAGGAGTTTGTTATCACTTAAAAATCTGACTTTTATATAACATTATTTAAATATTTGTCAGTGTATGGGTGCCTGGGTAGCTCAGTTGGTTAAGCATCTGCCTTCAGCTCAGATCATGATCTCTCAGATCCCGAGATCAAACCCCACGTCAGGCTCTGTGCTGACAACCAGAGCCTAGAGCCTGTTTCAGATTCCGTCTCCCTCTCTCTCTGCCCCTCCCCTGCTCATGCTCTGTCTCTCTTCCTCAAAAATAAATAAACATTAAAAAAAAATTGTCAGTATACAGGAGGATTATACATGCATGTGATATGATTTTGTATGTAAATATGATGAGTGACTTGGATAATAGCAAGTAATTTTTCAATAGTTAAATGAATGATTAGATGATTAATCAACTAGATAATGCTAATATATTCAGTTTGCCTCTGTACAGACAGTTACAGACTTTTGCTCCCAAATAATGAGAGATTATATGGAAACAATGTTTGGTAGTTCAGATGACTTAAAAATATTTTCACAAATTATAGGATATTTCTAAAAATTGTTTTAAGTTCCCAGGCTTTTGTGAAAAACATAAAGTTACACATGGAAAACTGATAATATATACCATTTTCAAACTCTGTATTTTAAGGAAATTGTCATCTGTTCTATTAATAATTAATTTCACTACACCTCAAAATTTCCTTCAATAAATAATTTATAACCCGAATTAGGTATTAAAATATCATCTTAATGTGATTTTGGTGGTCCCTATGAAAATTATATATAATTTCTTTAAGATACTAAAATACTTTTTATCATTAAAGAAATATTGATATGATTTAAGGAAATTTTTCTCTATTAGTCTCAGACATTATGAAAGAACCGCCTTTTTATTTCACCTAAGTTTGAAATAGCAATTGCAAATTATACATAACGTTGTATCTGAGACAAAGAGAATTAATCTTCCCACTATAAAATTAATGGCTACCAATACAGGTTGGGGATTTTTATTTTATATTTTATTTTATTTATTTAAGTTTTTATTTAAATTCCAGTTACTTAACATAAAGTGTAATATTGGTTTCAGGTGTATAATTCAGAAATTCATCACTCCCATACAACACGGCTTGCTCATCACAACTGCCCTCCTTCATCTCCATCACCTATTTAACCCATTCTCCCACCCACCTTCCCTCTGGTAACCAGCAGTTTGTTGTCTATAGTTGAGGGTCTGTTTCTTGGTTTCCCTCCCTTATTTTTATCCCTATGCTCACTTGTTCTACTTCTGAAATTACACGTATGAGTAAACTCATATGGTATTTGTCTTTTTCTGGCTGATTTATTTTGTTTAGCCTAATACTCTCCAGCTCCATCTGTTTCGTTGCCAATGGCAAGAGTTCATTCTTTTTAATGGCTGAGTAATATTCAAGTGTGTGTGTGTGTGTGTGTGTCTGTGTGTGTGTGTGCATGTATCACCCGTACACACACACAATGGGGATTTTAATTTTAGATTTTTTGTACAAAATAATGTTATTTTGTACAAAATTCAGAAATGGCCCAAAGTTGTAACCTTCTGGTTTTTTTCCTTTTCTTTTTTTTTTCTTCTCTCTTTTTTTTTTTTTTTTGAGAGAGTTTGAGTGGCAAAAAGAGCCAGAAGGAGTGAGGGAGATTGGGGGGGAAGGTGAATCTTAAGCAGGCTCTTTGCTCAGTGCAGAGCCTGAAACAGGGGTAGATCCCACAACCCTGGGATCATGACCTGAGCCAAAATCAAAAGTCAGATGCTCAACCAACAGCCACTCAGGTGCCCCGAGTTGTAACCTTCTTAAAATGAGTACTATACTATCTGCATTTAATGACTATTTATATTTGTAAAAATTGTTGCCAAGCCAAATATTTTTTGGTATAATGTAGCATGGTTAATATTGGAAAGAATATTTCATAAATCATACTCTGAGTCTATTGACAACTTATTATCAACTTCAAGTGCATCCCCAAACTTCTCACAGTCATTAAATCAATAATAAATGATCTATGTACAGTAAGTGATTCACTGACATAAATTTAAAGGTTTAAAATTTAAATCTAATGGACAACTATCCTTAGAGCATATAATGAGTGTTTTCAAATCATTGGTGAAACCTGTGTTCCCTAAAAAGAATTCAAATTCTGTAGGCAAATACTAAGTAATATATGAAAGATAGATTTAAAATCTAAATATCCATTTAGGCTGTGTGTGTGTGTGTGTGTGTGTGTGTGTGTGTGTGTGTTTTAGGTGTGTGTTTAGTTTTGATTGACTATGAGGGAATGACTTAAGACCAGTAACAGACATTCAACTCTTGGCATGGCTTGGTATTTATACTTTCTGGTTTAGAGCATGGAAGTCAGCCTGAGGCAGGAGCAGGACTAAGGCCTAAGGACACCCTACTAGTGAGAATGTATTTGTCATCCATTTCAGATAGATTCTACCTGTAGCACCATCAACTACAAAGTTATAAGGAAGAATTTCATTTAGATCTCTTTTTTTTTTTAATTTTTTTTCAACGTTTATTTATTTTTGGGACAGAGAGAGACAGAGCATGAACGGGGGAGGGGCAGAGAGAGAGGCAGACACAGAATCGGAAACAGGCTCCAGGCTCTGAGCCATCAGCCCAGAGCCTGACGCGGGGCTCGAACTCACGGACCGCGAGATCGTGACCTGGTTGAAGTCGGACGCTTAACCGACTGCGCCACCCAGGTGCCCCTCTGTCTCTTTCATTCTTAAAAATAAAAAGAAAAAAGAAAAAATACTAATGTTAATAACTCTGAGTCAAAAAGAGATTCAGAAAAGTTTAACTGCCAACATAAAGAACTTTAGGAATACTTTAACTAATTAACTTCACACGTAATTTTCTTGTTAGTAATCTCAGGGATAGTGTATATTAAAATTTTTACTAATTAGGACTCAGATGGATATTTCAACAAGTGCACGGGTTTTAGAATGTTATAAAAAATTCTATCTTGGTTCAGTTAGAAGCTTTTATTTTTCTTTTATTCATGATGCATAAAATAATGGTGTGTTTTAGAGAGGCTGAAATCATAAGATTTGAAAACAATAATAAAAATAATAAATTCAATGATTTGAATGATTATTATTTTTGTTTAGACATTTAAAAAATGAAATCAAATGAACTAGGTTCCTTCAGGACAGCACTTATTTTTATTTTTATTTTTATTTTTTTTTACAAAAAGTCATTCATGAAGTTTGGTTAGAAATGACTAAGACATTAAAAACTCACTTGCATATAGAATCACTAATGTTACACCCTATATGTTATCCCTAAAGTTTTTATTCTGTCATGCTTTTATAATTGTCACTTTTCTTTTTAAAATTTAAAAGCAAATTGAAAAATTTTTATAACATGCATTGAAAATACAGTTATTTTAAAATTTTGTTAGTTAAAGCATGAGCTAATACACTGTGGCTCTACAGGATGTGGAGCTATACCTGGAAATGCAAATATCCCTTGCAATTACACAGATTTTAAGCCATATATCTGACTCAAATCACAAGGGATTCATTGGTATTAACACCACACATATTCCAGATAAATAATTTCATATATGTCTGTTGATTGATAGCCATGAACTTATTCAAAACCCAGGGAAAAGCTGAGTGATGCCAAGCAGTTGGCAACTATGCAGATCAATCAAAGTAATACCTCAATACTCCTGAGACAATGACAGAACTTGATGTTGAATCTGACAGGTTCACTGACATTAGCTCTAATAAGATCACATTTCAGTGCAGTTTCATTAGGCTACAAACAGCACGGTTTCTTGCTTGTAGTCCTTGAGGAGGAGATATGATTCATGCCATCAGATACTGCACAGACAGGCAATGAGTGGTTACAGCTCAAATGTGATGGAGTAGACATGGTTTATTGCCCCCATAATCTTCTTTAAATTGCATTTATCCAAACATCCTACTATTTCAAACAAATAAAAACAGGGCACAAGATATGTTTTCTGCACGAGCATGGATTCTAGGAGGGGAAATACATGGAGCTTGGGGAAATAAATGTACCCCCCGTCCTCTCTCTTACTTCCCAGTCTTGGCCTTTGTACGCACAATCAAACTGGGAAAGAAAGACACACACAATAAACCACTCAAATGAGTGATGTTGACAGGAGTTACTGTAAAGATTTTATAGAATAAAGATTTCATGTATATTTTGTAAGGAAGCTTGACTCTGAGTTCAGCTGTAATTGATGAGATAGTTGGCAGGGGGATAATAACAGAGGATTTCAAGCAGCAGGAAGTGAAATGAAGTTGAGAAAATACAGAAAGCCATTGTATGTTATGTGTTCTGAGAAGTAACCCCTCTAAAAGTAGTTCTTTAAAACTTAGGACTGTATGTCAAAAAATTAGGGATGGATAGAGTTTGGAGAAAAGGGTGATAAAAATTGTTAAAGACCTGAACATGCAGACAGAAAATCCAGACCTCAGCAATGTCTCTCATTAAAATCATTGAATGTTTGGAACTGTAGCATTGACATGATAGGAAACCTTAAATTCTAGAGAAGATTAATCATTTAGTGTGAGAGTCAAAAACCAGCAATACAGGTGATAACTGGAAATACAATGTACCAATCTTCCTCAGAATAAATGAGAAAGCGTAGGCTAACACAGCATCAGTAAGACTAGAGAAGAAGGGACAGACATAAAGGACATTTCAGAAGATGAGTATGATATGATTATTTATTTTTCCTGAGAACAGGGTAATACGTGAATGAAAAAGTCTACCTATTTGCATAATAAAGAAGAGTAGCATTTGTGAAGTATAACGTAGTGAAAAAGATATCTCATGTGGAATATAATTTTTAAGAATCACATTCACTGCTCAGACTGAATAGAAATTACCAAATTAGTAATAATAACAGTTGAGGGCCTCATGTTAAATATAAACATTAAAAAAATGTTTATTCAACTGAGGGTTGATGGAGGGGAGGTGGGTGGGGGATGGGCTAGAAAGGTGATGGGTATTAAGGCGGGCACTTCTTGTAGAGGACTGGGTGTTAAAGGTAAGTGATGAATCACTAAATTCTACTCCTGAAACCAATATTATACTATATGCTAACTAACTAGACTTCAAATACAAATTTGAAACAAAAAACTAAATAATGTTTATCTCTTTCTGATTTTATCCCACTGCATTATATTCAAGATGTCAAAGATCTTATGTTACAATGGTTTTAGCTGGTTGATGGATGCAAAGATAGTGATTCCTCACTTCTTGCACAAAAAAATCTAAGAAAGTAAACCTAATTTCACCCTGTCACAAGACATGGTAAGGTCTTGCAACTAAATACCTGGTCTCAGTCATGTTATTTGCTTGCTCCTCGTGGATAGTTTTATGGATGGGAAAATTACAAAAATGGGACTTGCTTTTCTTGGGCTTACCTACAATAAAACATATCTCTTTAAAAGTGGGCAGATTTAGAAGAGTAAAGCAAATGTTAGTAAAAACAAGAAGCTCAGTTTGTCCTTAGCTCAGGAGTAAAAACTACTTGTGTTATTAGAAGACTTTTCATTACTTCAGCTCCTGTAGACGAGATTTTTATAAAAAATTAACTTCTTCATTCACCTTTTAATATCTCACTATCCTTTTTATTTCCCTGATTTTTTTTTTTTGATTATTGATGATCTATTAGCTTTTTGAGAATCGGAATTTAGTTAAATTCAGTTTGGGCAAGAATAAATTATTATACTAGGCCTTGGTGGAAGAGGGAGTACATTGGTAAATTGGATACACAGTAAGCCTAAACAAATGCTATTAAATGTAATTCATGGTGATGATGGAAAATTTATATTCCATGGTCTTCATTATATGAATTTTTTTTCAATGTCTACCCTGCCCATGGTCCTTTAAGTCAGCCTAGCCTGTTCATGTAAATCATGATCCATAAGGATCAGCTACACACATTGGTCTAACTGTAGAGTGATCAAAGAGGACTTCTTTCTTCCTGTTTTGAAAGTTTACTACAAGCTGACCTATAGTATGCATGCATTCTCTCTCTTGAATCTGATCATTGGCTGTTAACCCTGAACATATCTCTAGCACAGTCTCTTTGCCTTCACATTTTTCCAGTTGATGAGGATAGATACAGGAAAATGGAACTGGTAGGAAAATTAAGCATGCAGTATGGCATGGCATTTTTCAGGGTAGTAATTAGATGTAAAATAATGTTTCCCCACAAAAAAGAAAGAAAGTAAAAAAGAGACAGCTTGATGTTAACTCCTTCTACAAAAAGAAAGAGGTGATAAAAGGGAAAGTAATATAAATCAGAAACAAAGTATTTGTCATTAATTTATTACATAAAGAAATAGGTGTTGGTACCTCTTTGAGTATAGAGGATGAAAAAAAAAATCAAGAGCACTCAAAGCGTGAGATAATAAGATATTCCATTAGAATTCATTCTGACTGCAAAAACAGTCCATCAGTTCCAAATGATATCAAATGATATATTTGATATATATATATATATATATAATATATATATATTTGATATATATATTAGGTGTATATGTGGTACATTTTTGATATCCAAATGATGATACTTAATGGCTTGTTTACTTAACTCTACCATACTAAGAAAAACTCTTCTTAATTCAGTCTCCTATCAGTTTAGGTTAAGGATTTGGAAGAATTTTAAAACTGATATTTTTTCATAGTGTGAAATAAATGTAAACAACCTTTTCATGTTTTACGTAATGATGGTCGCTTCATGTATTTTTTTCTGACATTTACGAATGGCCAGATATAGAGATGTTAAAACTATACTGTGACTTTCTGCTTTGCATGCATATTTTAAAATACTTTGGGGATATCTGGGTGGCTCAGTGAGTTAAGCATCCAACTCTTGATTTTGGTGAAGGTCATGATCTTGCGGTTCATGAGTTCAAGCGCTGAATCTGGCTCTACACGGACAATGCAGAGCCTGCTTGGGATTCTCTCTCTCCCTCTCTCTCTGCCCCTCCCTGCCCCTCTTTCTCTCTCTTAGAATAAATAAATTAAAAAAATATTTTGGACAGAATACATATTATAGCATTTTTATTTTGTATTCCTTCGTTAACAAGGTAAATTTTCATCCTTTGAGTCGTTATCTATAATTCTGAAACCACAGGTGTTTGAGTGTTTACTAGATGCAGGAGACCTGGGTGGGCACACTACAGTAGCTCCAGGCAACCCCTTGTGCACTGAATACAGAGGCTTTGAAAATTTTTCTCAAAATCACTGTTCCTTACTCACAAACAGATTTCCACTGAAATCTTAATTGAAAGAAAGGAGCAAAATATTCATTTGTATGTCTGGTAAAGAAAAAGGAATTTCTCTTATGGAATAGCCCAAATAAGGTCAACCTTTCTAGGGCTGAAAGGGATTTTACTTCCCCAAGCATTTGGATCCATAGAAGAGAGTAAACCCCAACAGTGTATACTGGAGAGAGTTCAATGATCACAATCTGCCAGTAAGGAAACCTAAATTTAAAAACACCAACTATTTTCTTCAAGGTTTCATAATTTACAATTGTTGTAGCTAGAATTTAGATGTATTAAACACACATCCTTTTAAACTAATTCTTTTAAACTTATTCCTAGTCCAAAGATAACATCTATTCATCGAATCAACAAAGATTTATCTGGAAGTGACTAAACCTATTGGAATAGATCACAGATTTTCAAAAATTAATAATAAAAAAGTGGGGGCGCCTGGGTGGCTCAGTCGGTCAGTCGTCCGACTTCAGCTCGGGTCACGATCTCACGGTCGGTGAGTTTGAGCCCCACGTCGGGCTCTGGGCTGATGGTCAGAGCCTGGAGCCTGCTTCTGATTCTGTGTCTCCCTCTCTCTCTCTGCCCCTCCCCCATTCATGCTCTGTCTCTCTCTGTCTCAAAAATAAATAAACGTTAAAAAAAGAATAAAAAAAAATTAAAAAATAAAAAAATAATAAAAAAGTGTATCATAGTCTGATAGGTAGATATGAAGACAAGTATTTATTCATAAATATGTGATATATAAAATGAATACCAAGTAGCCATGACATTATGGAAGCAGAGAAGTGGGACATCGTTGAAGTCCCTGGAGAGGAGATGATTGAGCTGAATCACCCGTAAAAATAAAAGAATATCTTTCTACAGAAATAAATGTAAATGTCCACATTTTTTAAAATAATAGAACTGATAAATTCATATCTCCCTATGTTTGATATTACTTGAAAAAATGTAATTTGGCTTTTTGTTCAAAATGTAAAAATTCAAATTACATAATTCATTCAGAAACACATATTATAAATGCCAAAAGAAAATTACATGAAAACTAAAAAAAAAAAAGTTCTCCCAAGTATATACTGATTTGCAATTACATTTATTAACAGTACATGTTCATTTTAGAAGTAGACTTTCGTTGTTCCTGTTCTTTCTATGAAAATCAGTTGACACTAACAATAGGATAAACCTTGCTTCTGTCATTTTTGGTATTTATTTGTTTGTTTATTTAGTTTGTTTGTGTTTTCTTGGGACTTCTAACAGTTTTGAATTGATTAAACTAGTTTTTGTCCCTTTTTAGTCTTACCCAATTATCCATCAATACTAGGATAGGAGAATGATTGGTAAGTAAGATCAGAAAGGTAGTCAAATAGACAAGAACGTCTACATAACATTCTAACATCAGTACTTTTCATTCACAATGTTTAGTCATATGATGCAGAGGTGGTGGGAATTGTTAAAACCCTGAGACAATAAAATATCTTTTATGAGTGAAAACAACAATTTTATAAACCCTAAGTATATTCTTTTCATAGCTGGGGAGAAAGATACATCTATTATTACACTAGAAGTTGCAGGGACCTAAAGAAAAGGGCACATGTACAAATGGAGTGTTTGGAGATTAATGATAGTAATATGTGTGCTTCTTAAACAGGAAGGAAAACAGCTGAAATGGAAGAAACTAAATCCGTACATCCAACATATACAGTTTCCTTGGGCAGAATTTTCTGACACGGTGTGGCCAATAGAACTGGAAAAAGAATAGAAATATCTCCAAGTCTTGCAGAGAAGGAAGGGACAAGGTAAGGCTAAAGGAAGAGAAATAAAATAGAAAAAGCTGATGGGCAATAACTATAGTTTATACGGCAGGGGCTGCGGTGAAGCTTTACCACCTTTGATTTATTACGGGTAGGAGGGTCGGTTTCCACATGCCCATTCAACTATTTTTCTCTGGGTTCAGTGTCAAGCAAATAATAACTCTTACTAATTGATTTATACTTTTTGAGAATGGGCTTTTGCTGTACGGTTGAAGGATGGGAAAATATTTGGAATTAGGAACAGGAGTAACTGAGTCATGTTAATTCTGTGACCCTGGTCAACCTGTTTTATTAGGCTAGACCTCAGCTTCTATACTTAAATAAATGGACGTTTTGAATAAGTGCTTTGTCAAGATGTCAGTTCTCAATTTGATCTATGGAGTCAATGCAATCCCAGTCAAAAATCACAGCATTCCAGTTGAGTGCAATCCTCCTTTCCTTAAATTTGATCTGATTTACAGTAGGAAGAAATGTTGTGTTTTGCTTCTTAAATTTCAGTCTTCCTTCGTGTTCAGATGGGTACAGGAATGTTTTGTTGTTGTTGTTGTTGTTGTTGTTGTTAAAATATTTGATTGATTTCCATTGGAATCTGTTAAAGAAGGAGATGGACAGTCAAATACATATCTTTCAACAGTCACAGGAAGAAATCAAAAGCTTTGAAGGAATGATGACGTATCTTTAAAGCTATCAGTCAATGAAAAAAGATGTCCACTGTAGCTGGGTATTTCCCCAAAAACTTTTCTACATGTAGCTCTTGAGTGACGAATAACTTCCTATTTCATGTACTTAATCTTTAAAGTGATGTTCTGACACCAGCTTTCTAAAATGTTGTAAATATAAGAGCACCTGAGAGCAGAGAGGCCTATATTGACTATGTCCACTTTACAAATATATTTCTACTACTACTACATGCTTGAATTCTACTTAATTTTTTAAAAATGTTTATTTATTTTGGGGAGAGAGAGACAGAGTGCCAGCGGGGAAGGGGCAGAGAGAGAGGGAGACACAGAATCTGAAGCAGGCTCCTGGCTCTGACCTATCAGTATATAGCCCGTATGTGGTCTTGAACTCATGGACCAAGACATCATGACCTGAGCTGAAGTCAGGTGCTTAATCAACTGAGACACCCAGGTGCCCCAGATTCTACTTAAATCTTCTTTCTAAACATTGAAAATAAGTTTTGAGTTTTTCCTCACTATTAAATTTGAAAATATAGACATTTCTATTTCTATTCTTAGAAATCTATCAAAATATTTTGTTGTGTGTTAAAATGCTATAGTGTCACCACCCAAAAAATTACATATTTTATGAAGCCAATTACATTTGTAGCAAAACAACTATAACAAAATTTTAGTTATAGAAAAGGAAAATTATGTTTTATAATAAGTTATAATCTGCTGTTCTAACCATCAATGTTCAAATCTATTCCTAAGAATATATTTTCCCTCATAGATTTTTGAATTATAATATATCATCCAAACCAGATTTTTTTCATTTCAAATTTATCTAACAATCTTTTTTAAAAATCTAGAAATATATTTCAATAATCTAAAACTTTTTTAAACTGCTGAATATTTAAATATTTTTATTTTCCCCCAATTCAATATATTTAAATGTGTCCCTTTACTTTTTAACTAAATATATTTCTACTTTTATATTTCTGGGTCATTAGAAGTATAATTAACTTTTTATTTCTTTTGGCTTTCTCTTTAATAAGCCACATCATCTTTCATTTTAATTATGTCTCCCTCATTGCCTGATGTAAACATAAAAGCGTAGATAGATAGTGTGGTTGATAGAATAAGAATTTTATATTTGAATATAGCATGCTTGCCAATTTCTTATAAGTCAGGAGATTAATAGTACATGCTTGTGAACCAAACATTTAAGTCCTGGTATCATCAAATTCCTTCAGGCCTTTCCTATTACCAAATTTAAGAGAATATTCAAATATATTCTTTTAAGATTTTCAAAGAGATCTAACGTGTTTTTCTTCCTCTTCTCAACTATCATCACCACATCTAAAGTGAAGAAACTTATAGTGCTCATAATAAAGTTAAATATGTAAATCATGATCAATATATGCTGACCTTTTTTCTAGGCCAATTATCTCACACATTTGTTAGGCCAGTTTTGATGACTCCTCCTGAACTCCGCAATTAGAAGCCCAGGCTTGGTGATCTTTCTCACATACGGTCTCTGGTCTTTGTAATGACTCTTCTAACTCTGCTAGCCATGCCCCTCAATTTTAAGGCTCATTGTTTATTTTCATACTCTCCTTTTAAGAAATAGTAAATTGGAAATATGCAACCATCAGACTTAGATGGCCTCTCTGGCTTCGATAAAAGGTGCGCCTCGTTCAATCAAGTAAAGCAGAGGGATTCTCTAGTAACACCTTCCAGGCAGAGTCCTAGCCATGTACACACTTCCCCTGATGAAAGTTTGAATTGGAAAAGGAAAGGAAATTGCATTTCTTATTTCACCAAGGGGCCCCATTTATAGGCTTTATTTGAGAGTTTGCTCATGTAACAAGCTTAAATACATAAATATCTTTGCATTTATAGGTAGAGCCAGAAATCAGAATATCCTAATGGATAGAAGATTTTCTCTTTTGAGTCTTTCAGCCCAGGGGATTCTGTAATACATGTTTAGTCTAAATGCGGTAGAATGGAAGAACAACTATGGATAATTCTACTGCCATTTCTGGCCCAGTTTTCCTCTTCACAGAATGAATGAGCTAGCACTTACAGTAAGTTGACTAAAATAAAATATTTCCCTATTAAAACATATCCTTAAGAGTAATCTGGCATGAGGCAGTGGATTTAAAGGCAGCCTCTTTCTAACAATTTATAATAGAATATTTAAAGACGAGGTATATTCCGCATGAAAAGAAAGAACAGAAGTATTAGAAGCAAAATCTGGCATTCCCACTTCCCGTTTACAAATATCAAAAGGAAAAAAAATGCACTCTTCATTAGACGTAAGAGGGGATCTACTTAGCAGGTATATATTCTCCCTGTGAAGGTGGAGGTATTTTGCACCATAGGCAGCTAGATGTCATTGAAACATGCACAATAGAAATAAATCCCACCCCCTCTTATTTGGAGTCCATACTTACCAACAGCTTGCTTACTAAAACTTAACTTTCAAAATAGATTTCTTACAGTGGAAAAAATGCTTGTAATTCAACATGACTTGTTCCAAAGAACTTTGCTCTCATTATTACCAGGAAAATTTTGAAATTTTGGCTTTTTTTCTATTTTGAGAGACACAAGGAGAGCTGGAAAGGGAGTGGGGGGTGGGCAGAGAGAGAGGAGAGAGAGAATCCCAAGGAGGCTCCGCTCTGTCAGCGCAGAGTCTCATGCAGGGCTCGAACTCATGAACTGAGAGATCATGATGTTACCTGAAATCAAGAGTCAGACACTTAATCGACTGAGCCACCTAGGAGGCCCTGAAATTTTGCTCTTTAATTAGACTTTGTAAGTTTTGGTAATATGATCTACCTCCTGTAAGAGTGACCCTCTCTGAGTACTAACATAGCTAGGACATTAGCTATCAGATCCATGGTTAGTAGTGGCTTCATTTAAACAATTTAAAAAAAGAAACTTAAGATTTCCTGAAATAATTTTGCAAATATTCTTCAAGTAAAAACAGTCTTATCTTACAGCTCCTTCAAATCTTTAATGCCTGCGACTTACAGGCAGTGAGTATTTCAAAAGTAGTTCTGAGGACCAGCACAATTAAGGAAAGCCAAATAAACTATTTTATAAACGTTTTGTTTTTACAGGAGTTTATCACACATTCATTCCTGTAAGAGAGTTGACATGGAAACATTGGTATAGGTTGAGCTTCAGTAAAAAGATGTAAGGTTGCATGGGCTTTTTTTTGTTGTTTTATGTATTTATTTTGAGGAGGGGAGGGGCAGAGAGAGAGGCAGAGAAATTCCCAAGCAGGCTCCACGCCATCAGCACAGAGCCCCATGTGGGGCTTGATCTTGTGAAGTAGGAGATCATGACCTGAGCCAAAATCAAGAGTCAGATGCTTTAACAACTGAGCCACCCAGGCGCTCCATATGAGTTTTTTTTTAATTTTTATTTTTTAATGTTTATTTTTCAGAGAGAGAGAAGGACAGAGAGAGAGAGAGAGAGAGAGAGAGAGAACGCAGTGTGGAAAGGCAGAGAGAAAGGGAGGCACAGACTCTGAAGCGGGTTCCAGGCTCCAAGCTGTCAGCACAGAACCCGGTGCGGGGCTTAAACTGAGATCCATGAGATCCATGAGATCATGACCTAAGCCAAAGCTGGATGCTCATCTGACTGAGCCCCCGAGGTGCTTTTTTAAAAGAAAATTTTCATGAATCACTGAAGGTATTTCAGTCTCAGTTGGATAGTGGTGGGAATAGAAGTGACTGGGTGAGAAAAGGAAAGGGAAGGAACTCTCTATACATTCCTCTTTGACTTATTTGTCTTAGTTGTTACTGGCTAGTTGCTTTTCTCCTCATTTGTGTAAACAATTTGTTATGCAAAACAGTGTATCATTACTAAGCCGGGTACAATTTTACGTAGAGACGTAGTGCATCCTAAGTTAATTTTAAAAATTTTACTTGCTTTCTATTCTACCATGCCATTCATGAAGATTCTCGGCTGAGAGACAGAAGAGATTGGATGCCTGTGAAAGAAAAATGTGTTGTAATTAAAGTAATTAAAGTAATTACCACTAAGGACTGATGATCAAAGGCGAAAAATTCCAGATAAGTCTTAGGAAGTTTCTTCAATTCATCTCCACATACAAATAGTTCCACAATTTTACTGCTTCACAGAATAACCTGATGTCAGAGAGTGGCTTCAATTTACCTACCTTCTTTCATTCTAACCTGGATTTGTCATCTTTTCCCACAAACTATACTTTAATTGTTTTTTTAGTTCCTAGCAAATGAGAACAGGTTTAGACAGTTTTTGGGCTCAAAGTTCTTGTTTTAGCTCAGCTTTATCTCTCCTAGAGATAAACTGCAGAGGTTATTTTTTTTTAACTGTTCTGCCCTCCGTGTTACTTCCCTTAACTCATCCAATTTTTTAATTTCTCTCTTTTAAGTGCCAGCATTTTACAATCAACTTTATCAACATTGGTTGGTTTAAAATCCTAGCTCTTAAATGTCAGGGCTTGTAAAACTTGCTTGGGAAAAACCGAGCTCAATAAAACTATATCAGTGTTTAATAAATCCTACATGACAATGATAAAAATTCAAAGGGCAGTGTTTTTCTTCCCCCACAATAACATCAGCCCTTTGCTAGCAGGCAAGGAGAGTGTATCTCACCTTGCCACTAATGTTCATTTATATGTAGTCCTTGTCTGTTCTGGAATAATATTATTACAGGTAAAGATATTGTCCTTTCAACTTCAATAAGAACAGTGGAACAGACTTACCGATGTCTAATTAATTCTTCAGCTATGCAGCAAAGGGTTTTGTTTTGCCTGTGATTGCAAGAGGCTTGCTGGGTAGATGGTCAGGAACGTAGGAACTGTTTGCAACAATGATCAGTAGATGTTAGCAAGGGGAAGGACCAACAATAATAACACAGAGAGATAATAAGTGTGGTTGTCAAAATAGCTGTCATGTATGAAGCAACTTTAATGAGAAAAATGTTTTACAGTGATCTCCATGCATAGCACAACCTACTTTTATTCATTCCTTTTTTTTTTTATTTTTGGGGGATAGAGAACAGAAATGAGTTCCTCAAATAGCTTAGCAAATTGGGAGAGTACAATGCATCCTTAATATCAGATGAAAAAAAAAGCACAGCTTATTCCATTATTTTTACTTGAAATATTTTATCATGTTAACTAGTAGTAATATAGTTTCAAAATAATATTAGCCCAGGGGTATTTTGTAATAGAAATGTAAATAGCATTAGAATCCTTGGAATTCTATTTTTTTGATCACTGCACCCCACTTACCCTGTTTTGTTGTTGTTGTTGTTGTTGTTGTTGTTGTTGTTGTTTTGCTTTGTTTTCTCCCTCAATTTCCTTTATTGTGCTTTTTGGCCACATTCAATTCCTAGCATTACAATAAATCGCTTAAAAGAAAATAAAAACAATCAAACGCATGTGTGGGCCTTCAACTTTCTTAATGTTCATTATAATACCCAACCATATTTACTATCCATCATTCTTGATTGCCTTCTCATTATTATCTTTTCCCACTTTCTGATATCTCATTTTGTCTCTGCTGTTTACTGTTTTCCCTCTTCCTCACCCCACAATGTAGATGTGCCCTAAAGTTCTGACCTTGGACGCTTTTGTTTTCTTTTCTTCTTCTCTCCGTTAGTGATTCAAGCATCTTTCCAGTTCCACTGACTATCTTAAGCTGATGACATTGGCCTGTCTCATTTCCCACTCCAAGAGGGATGTAAAATCAGATATGTCCAGTAAGCTTAGTTTGACCTTGTCAAGGTGTCTGATCAGGGTCAGGGTATGTCTCCTGAAGTGAAGAGAAATTCATCTGTAAGTTTTCCTTCTCAGTGTAGGTGGTCCAAAATATCAATAATAGGAGACATAATGTTAAATTATTGCATCTGAAATCGACTAACATGTGTTTTTAATCTTTAGAAGTGATTTGCTTTATGTTTTGCTTTGCTTTTTTTTCTTGGTCTTCCAAAAATTCATCGTTTAGGTCAAATAATTTGTTGGCGAGGTTGCGGAGAAAGGGGAACCCTCTTACACTGTTGGTGGGAATGTAAACTGGTGCAGCCACTTAAAACAGTAAGGAGGTTCCTCAGAAAGTTTAAAAAAAAAAAAAAAAAGAACTGTCCAATGATCCAGCAATTGAACTACTAGGTATTTACCTAAAGGTTACAAAAATACTTATTAGAAGGGATCCATGCACCCCGAGGTTTAAAGCAGCATTATCAACAATAGCCAAGCTATGGAGAGAGTGCAAATGTCTACTGACGGATGAATGAATAAAGATGTGGTATATAGATAGATTATATTGTGCTAAGTGAAATAAGTTAGTCAGAGAAAGACAAATACCAGATGATTTCACTCATGTGGAATTTAAGACATAAAACATAAATATATGGGAGGGGGAAAAGAGAGAGGGAAACAAACCATGAGACCCTCTTAAAGATACAGAACAAATAGACGGTTGATGGAGAGAGGTGGGTGAGGGATGGGCTAGATGGGTGATGGTATTAAGAAGTGCACTTGTTATGATGAGTACTGGGTATTGTATGTAATTGATGGACCACTGAATTATACTTCCGAAACCAATATTGCACTGTATGTTAACTAGAATTTAAATAAAAATTAGAAAAAAGCACAACCTAAATATTCTATTAAAGGGACTAGGCTGAGTAAAAAATGATAAAGCAACCCGTTGTAATAATAAGCAGCCATTAAATTATGCACATAATAGAAAATGAGGAAATGTCCATTCTTCCATCCATTTATGTACCCATTTTTTACATTTGAATAGCTGCTATATGTCAAATATTGCTTAAAATTTTCTATGATAATGCTCCTTAAGTAAAATAAACTTGGATTTTTTTTAAGAACATATTTCTATGTTGACACAATGGATCAAATTGTCCTACTCATTTTAGTCTGTGCGCCAATCTCCATTTTTCTTATTTCTCATTTCAGTGTACTTTTCTTAAGTATTTCTTAAATGTCTGTCTCTACCATTGTTGTGTTTGTTTCCTTTCTCCTGGGATATGTATTTTGGGTCCCTTTTTTATATTTCCTATAATTAACATTTTGTTTTTAATCTTTGTGTCTGTCATACTATGTTAGTTTATGCAATAGAAATGAACCTAACATTTTCAGTCGTTAAAAAAAAAATCTATTCTTTATTGTGTTCTAGCACCTTTGACCTAATTTCTCTAATGGCTCACCATAACCTTTCCTGAATACTTGCAGTCTTTATTTAAATTATTTAATATTTTTCCTGGCCAAATTTTCTGATGGGTATTGTTTTATACTCATTTTTAAAAATATCTCCTTAACAAGATTGTTTGCTCAAGAAAAATAGTCTGACCTTGATAATAATGACAGGATTTCTAGCATTAAAACTTAAATTACTTTCATTCCCAGGCTCTGCAATGGCCTTGAACGCCGCAGTGGGGCAACCAGAATACTTGCAGCCACTACAGGGGAACGGACCTAGTGTGGAACCTTCTAACATATTTCATTCTGATAAATTGACACCATTTGACTTGTCTAGAAGCTCCCTGGAAAAGCCCCATTTTGTAGGGCATGGTCCCATTTTGATCTGAATCAAAACTTTTTCCCTGGGAAAAGCCTTATTATCTCCATGCTTGTTAGAAATTATCAGAAGTAATTGTTTAATGTTGCATGCCATGTAAAGTTGCGATATGAGTGTGGACAAATGAGATCCAAGCCCAAAATTTTAAAGGAAGATCTGTGGAAGGAGATGTTGATAGAGGACTTTGAAAAGCTCTGACATATTCCTAAGGATGTAGGAGACTGTGTGCATGCCCAGAAAAGACCTGACAAGGCATCAGTTACTCAGCTCTTACTAACTTTGAAGCCTATGCAAAGCAGGAAGTATAGCTCTGATATGTGTGTAAACTGGTTGGTTGTTTAAGGTATCTATCTATCTGTCTATATATCTATCATTTATCTATCTACCTATTATCTATCTATCTAATCTATCTGTCTGTCTGTCTATCTATCTATCTAGTATCTATCACCTATCTATTTATCTATCTATAAGCCATGTATTATATATCTATCTATCATCTATCTATCTATCTATCTATCTATCATCATCTATCTATTTATCTGTCTATCCATCTATCATCATCATTATCTATTTATCTATCTATCTAGATATATATGTATTTGAAGACATTGAAGACTTACTGGCTCTAGCCTTATAAGAAAATTATCTGAAACTTCGATCAGTCTTTGGTTGACCATTAAGGGTAAACCCCAAAAATCCAGGTTTAAAAGAGAAAGAGAGAGTGAGAATAAGCAGAAACTTCAGCAACAAAGAACAAAAACAACACAAAGAAAAAAAAAATTGCAGAAGATCTGAGCACAAAGAGGTTTCTAATATATTACCCCAAATAATAAAGTTTTCTATGTGTGATACTCAATATGAAGCATGTTTTATGCACAGTCGCATACACACACACACACACACACACACACGCACGCACACACACACAATCTTTTTCAGAAGGTGGCATTTGATTCTGTTGACTATGCACTTAGGAAATTTCAACACTAATCCACATTTTTACATCTGAATAAAGAGATACTTGGAAGTCATATTTTTCATTAAGAAACTGGTAAATCATAACTTCATGATATAATAAATGAGAAATCCTGCCTTCTGAAAAGAAGTAAAAGTTATAAAATGATCAACTTCCCATCTATAATCTAACACACAGGAAGAAAGAGATGCTGAAAAAAAAAAACTTTAGAGATGCATGTAAATAAGGCTGCAGAATTCCATGTTTACCTTGACTACATTTTATATTAAGATAAAATATCTTTCATAACATAATGTCATCAGACATTTGTCCAACTATTCAATTTAATGGCTAGAATAGTTTTTTAGCACCGTCAGTAGACTAAAATGAATAAATTTATTTGAACTCTAAACATGTTTGAAGTCTTAAATTCTGTTCTCTACCCAATTGCTTCCACTATTACTTTTATTTTCCTCTTAGAAGAACAATTCCATGAAATATGCCATTTGGTTGGTTATGGCATGGAGATATGAGCCAATTTATGAAGTGCAGAGGCATAGACCTATTTATGGAGCACAAAACAGTGCTGCTATTTATTGTATTGTATAAATATATCATAGTGCATAAAATTTTAGACGTGGAGATAGCCCAGAAATATTTTATTCACTCTATTGATTTAGGGTTCCTTTTTAATAATTTCAAACCATCAACCCCTCCCCACAATCATCACAATATAAAGGCATGTATGACAAGGTTAAAACTTCTGATTATGTCATTTTCTGTCTAAAAATGTTTTAGTGACTCCATATTTCATTACACATTAAAAAAAATCTCTTGGTATTCAAGGTATTCTATGCTACGTATTTTTGATTTTTAGCTCTTTATTTTTGGATATTTTAGCCAAAGTGAACTACTCACTCATTTTAAACTCACCCTGTAATCTCAAACACCAAACGTTTATCTACATGGATCAGTGTCTTTAAAGCCTAGCTATTTCTCTTCCAAGGCTGGTTTTCACGATGCTATGTATTTTTCACATGATAGTTCAAATATAAGTTTCTACATGAAGTTATCCTCAGGATCTTCAAACAGATACAATCTCCTTTGGGTCTCATGCAATAATTTGTTTCTCTCCTACATTATATACTATAATAATTGTAAGAGAGGTCAGATGTCTTAAAAGCAAAGCTGGATCTTTCTTACTTTAAAAAATGCTTTGCCAAGCGTTGTAAAATAGATCTTCCATAAATATTTATTGATTAAATTGAATCGCATCCAACTGTGAACAAGAGAAACTATTAATGTTAATAACTATTGAACTAATTTCACGTGTGAATATTACACTGTATTCAGAGAATATGTTGTGACTCTTATAATTTTTTCCTCCTATTTTGTATAACCCCTTATATTATGTTTTCCTCCAGGGTTTGGGAATTTTGTGTGTGTTTTACAGTTGTATAATCCCACAATTTAAATGTCAATTATCTTGCCTTCCAGAGTGACTGTATGACAGGTGTTTTGCTTGAGCCTAAATTAAGTTTATCACTGATAATCAAAACTCTGAGAATTACTGGAGAATTAGTGACAGCAGTTTATTGGAATCTTAATTCTAAAAGGGAAAAAATCTTCTGAGAATTAGCTCATTTTAGGATAAAAGTGAATTAGATAAGTTAACTTCGTGTAAAATTGGCTTAGAAAACAGAGGAGGGAAGCATATTGGAATTTATCAAAGTGTCTGTTATTGGTATCTCAAAGATCAACCCTGGTAGATGATCTGTATCTAAGTGTCAGGGTGAGAAGTAGGAGTGGGCACAAAATCTGAAATAACTATGAGATATTCAGCATCCATTCAACATGAATATTGCAATATTCGATTTCAAAACCTAAGATTGATTTGAGAAAATGGAATATTCTAACATAGAGAAGGAAAATTAGGACTCTCCCTATTAATCACTGAAATCAAGGCAAACTCTACCTCATTGGAGCTTGTTTTAGTCAGTTTGTGCTGCTATAATAGAAATACCACAAACCATGTGGCTTATAAACAACAGAAATGTATTTCTCACATTTCTGGGGACTGGGAAGTCCAAGTGCAAGGCACTAACATTGATCGCTTGGCTGAATACAGCCCACTTCCTGGTTCATAGACTGCGATCTTTTTGCTGCGCCCTCCCACGGAAAAGGCAAGAGAGTTCTCTGGGATCTTTCCCATAAGAGCACTAATCCCATTCATAAGGATTTTACCTACATAACCTAATCACCTCCCAAAAGCTCTCCGAGGCCAAATACCATCAACTTGGGGATTAAGTTTCAGCCTGTGAATTTGAGGGAAGGCAAATATTCAGTTTATAACAGAGCTCCAGGGAAGTGAATCCTTAGTTAAAACCTGTTTTGGATCAGCGCTGATCCCCAAAGGTGCGACATCCCAGGCTGCAGAATTCAGTGATGTGGTTGTAAAAGGTGCAAGAACTATCAGACAGGGCTCCAAAAGTTTCGGCATGAGGGAGAAGCAGAGACAGTTAAGACGAGCAGGAACATCCAGCTATTTTGAGAGGAATGAGAGAAAGGTACCAAGACACAATTATATGGACCTTTGATAGCAACTATTAGCACTATGCATGGAGGAATCTGAAAATCATGGGGAAAAAAATGTATTAGTGGACTATAAACCTTAAGAGACTTGATGGAGCTTTTTTCCCTGTTCGTAACCCTAGGCTGGTTTTGCCTGGCGGGGTGGGGGTGGGGGGACGGGGGAGGGCAGGGGTATATGGAATGAGCACATTCTATGTTCATACAAAATCATAAAAATTATACCAATAATGATTTGAAATGGGAACGTTATTGCTCCAAAGTATATACATTTTTAGTTTTTACCATACAACTACTTGACTTATAGAATTAGTATAATAAATTAAGTTTTACAAACTTAAGAAGTCCTCTCTATAGCTAAAATGTTGGCATGTTATTTAACATACTTTGGATTTGGGATTCCAATAAAATATTCCTTTAATTCAGAGGTCAAAAATATTTTTTTCAGTAAAAGTTCAGACAGCAAGTATTTTAGCTTTTGCATGCAGAAGGTCTTGTTAAGGTTAGGAAAGTCTGCTATGATAGTATGAAAGCAACCATAAATAATACATAAATTATTGGGCACAGCTGTGTTTCAATAAGTTTATTTAAGAATAAAAACAATATGGAAACCAATTTGACAATAAATTTCATATATTATAAATAAATAAATAAATAAATAAATAAATAAATAAATAAAAATAAAAATAAAAAATAAAAATAGAAAAAAGAACAGAAAAAAAAAAGAATAAAAACAAAATAAGGGCAACAACTTGGATTTTTCTCACAAACTGAGTATGTCAACTACTACTTTAATAGATAAGGTTTTGTCTTATTTTCTCTTGACTTTTAGTATTATTAGATTTGCTTTAGCATATTAATATATGGCTTCCTCAAAATAATAGAAAACTTATTATAAAATATAGAATTGGCAACTGATTTAGATTTAAGTGAACTGATAGTACATTTTGACCTAATAATCTAGCTGAAATATATTTTATAATTTTGTCCCGACTCTTTTTTTTCTTTTTTTGGTGCCAACATTGGAAAAATTCAGATGTGATCAACTCCTTCTTAGGTCCTATTCATCTTCTGAATATGTCATGTCTGTAGATTGCTGTAACCCATTTCCCCCTTTTTTTTAATTCTTGTTTTTAAATTTTATGTATTTATATATGTATTTATTTATTTATTTATTTAATTTTCAAGTTAGTTAATATACAGTGTACTCTTGGCTTCAGGAGTAGAACCCAGTGATTCATCTCTTACATATGACACCCCTTGGTCATCCCGAAAATTTCCCTCCTTAATGTCTGTCACCCATTTAACCCACCCCCACAGTATCCCCCTCCAGCAATCCTCAGTTTGTTCTCTGTATTTAAGAGTCTCTTGTGGTTTGCCTCCCTCTCTGTTTTTATCTTATTTTTTCTTCCCTACTGCTGTGTTCATCTTTTGAGTTTCTCAAATTCCACATGTGAGTGAGATCACGTATCGGTCTTTCTCTGACTGACTTATTTCACTTAGCACAATACCCTCCAGTTCCATCCACGTTGTTGCAAATGGCAAGATTTCATTCTTTTTCATCACTGAGTAGTATTCCAGTGTGTGTGTGTGTGTGTGTGTGTGTGTGTGTGTGTGTGTACGCGTGTGTGTGGGGGGGTGTACTGTGTCTTCTTCACACATTTACCAGTTCATGGGCATTTGGGCTCTTTCCATAATTTGGCTATTGTTGAAAGCGCTGCTATAAACATTGGGGTGCATGTGCCCCTTCAAATCAGCATTTTTGTATCCTTTGAATAAATTCCTGGTAGTGCAATTGATGGCCATAACAATAAGGTAGTTCTATTTTTAATTTTTAAGGACCCTCCATACTGTTTTCCAGAGTTGCTGCATCGAGTTGCATTCCCACAAACAGTGCAAAAGGGTTCCTTTCTCCACATCCTCACCAATATCTGTTGTTTCCTGAACTGTTAATTTTAGCCATTCTGATGAGTGTGAGGTGATGTCTCATTGTGGTTTTGATTTGTATTTCCCTGATAATGAGCGGTGTTGAACATTTCTTCATGTGTCTGTCAGCCATCTGGATGTCTTCTTTGCAGAAGTGTCTATTAGTGTCTTCCGCCCCTTTCTTCACTGGATTATTTGTTTTTTTGGGTGTTGAGTTTGGTGAAGTTCTTTATAGATTTTGGATACTGACCCTTTATCTCATATGTCATTTGCAAATATCTTCTCTCATTCTGTGGTTGCCTTTTAGTTTTGTTGATTGTTTCCTTTGCTGTGCAGAA
Source organism: Prionailurus viverrinus (assembly GCF_022837055.1). Classification (NCBI taxonomy): domain Eukaryota; kingdom Metazoa; phylum Chordata; class Mammalia; order Carnivora; family Felidae; genus Prionailurus; species Prionailurus viverrinus. Next base: position 138,615,082 of record NC_062569.1, on the reverse strand, counting down.
GTTTTTTATTTTGATGAGGATCATTTTTGCTTTTCTTTCCCTTGCCTCCATTTTCCCTTTTTCATGGGGTTGTACTGAAACACTGAATCAGAAAATCCTCCTATATACAATGGATTGCAGATCCTTTAACATGTTGAGTTTGAATTTAGGAAGGAGGACTTCAACATTCAGTTAAGCTAGTGAAATTAAAAAGCACTGGGGAATCAAAGTAGACTAGACAAGAAGAGAGAGAGAAAAAAAGAAAGGATTACATAATGATGATTATCAGGAACAGGGTCTATGGCATTGGGGTTTAGGTCAGTACTTAAAAAAATAGTTTCAGAAGACTTTTAGCTTCTAGAGAGAAGCATCCATAGCATAAATGATTGTCCATCTGAGAGAGTTCTAATCCAGGTGAAGTCTTGTTCCTAGAACTAGTTCTGAAAGGATGGAGTCTCTATCTCTCCGAAGAGTTTTCTTTTTTTTTTTTTGTTTTAATTTTTTTTCATTAATGTTATTTGAAAGAGAGAGAGAGAGAGAGAGAGAGAGAGAGAGAGAGAGGAGAGGGAAGGGGGAAGGTCAGAGAAGGAAAACACAGGATCCAAAGCAGGCTCCAGGCTCTGAGCTGTTAGCACAGAGCCCAATGTGGGGCTTCAACTCACGAACTGCGAGATCATGACCTGAGCCCAAGTCGGATGCTTAACCGACTGAACCACACAGGCACCCGTGAAAAGTGTTCTTGATAAGGGGAGCATGCCGTCCTAGGGAAAAGATACTCTGTAGTGTTCCTGATGGTTTTAGACTCAGAAAACGTGGGCTAAAGATGTATTTCAGACAGCTGTCCTTGGGAAAAAATGGAATTTGTTGACTGGTGTGGTAGCAGAGATAGATTTTTAGCTCTCCACTCAGGTATACTTTTCCTGAACAGTAAGAAACTCATCCGAAATCTGATTAGTGGTCATTTTTTATTTGGAAATCAGCACAACTAATGGAAGCATAATTATGTCGTTTTGGTTGCATACTCAGCTGGTGTGAATCCTAGTTGACTCTCGAGAGATTTGATTTTCTTAGAGACCGATGGCTTTACAGCAGGATGAGGCTTTCTTTATATTTTTTAAAGTAATAACAGCTATAGTTGTCCTAAATATCTTGAAAGAAAGGAGCAACTAATCTGCTTTCTGATTTCTTTCTCCTCTATAAATCTGTCTTGAAATTATTTGTTTAGTACTTTCATCTTCCAAACCCAGTATTGGGGCAATAGAAGAAAGAGCTCGATGATGATACGGATTATTTAATGCCTTTGGCACAGTTCGTAGTATTAAATAATAGCCTCACTTTAGCTAGATCACTGGAAATCTCCTGACCTTTATCTATTAAGACTTTATAGATATTCAGTAAGAATCTAGGAAACTGTTTTCTCATGGAAAGGGACAACCAACATTATTTTCTCCTGAAAAGCAATCTCCAGAATATTCTCCTTAATGATATTGATGAAGGTAAAAATTTATACTCCTTTTACTTTCATTTTTGAGATAAACTGAAGTAAGAAAATAGTACTTTTGTGTATTTCCTATTTCTGCAGAATTTTATAATACACTAAGGATGGTTGTGATTTATTTCCTCACAGACTGGTAATATGAAAGTTCCACATTGTTCTGCGGCAGTGCCCCACTGGTAAGAGGAATGCATCGTTTTCAACTTGGGGCCAAGATAACAGAAAAGGTTCTGTTTGAAATTCATAAAGCAGCAGCATCATTACATTAAATGTTATTATGCTTTCGTTAAAAAAAAAGCAAAAACACTTTGATATAAACACATAGGGCTGCAATGAACTACCATTGAAATAATAAAACCAAATCCACATAAAGGCTTTATTTAAGGCAACATACCGAATCCTAATGAAGTTAGAAGAAAAGTAGATCTCACATTCATATGTATACACGTATACACATACCTTTTGCAATAAAATATAAGCGACATATTTATATATTATAGATATTAATTGTCGGACCCATATAAATTAATTTGTGCATCGAATAATTATAAAATAAAATAAGAAACATTAATGACACATATTTAACTTTGCATAACTTGGCCTTTGCCAGTTTTTCAAAATTGTTGCGTATCACTCCTCATTGAAAATTAAGTTCCAACCAAACTGGATCTAATTTCCTTGCACAGCACTGTTAAAGTGTAGCTCCAGAAGACTACTTGGAAGATGATTGTGGTTAAAAAAAATAACTTAGGTTTATTAGCTTATTGCAGCAAAGGAGACAACACAAAGGAATTGTGAATGTTTAAGTAGGAGGGAATTATGAAGGTCTTTCTCTAGGGCTTACACTGCTTTAGTGATTTTGGAAAGGATTCGTTTGTTTATATGCAACCATTTACGTTGGTTTTCAGGCTGCCAAGAAACAGGGATGACTCAAGAACTGGGGCTCTAGAAGGTGAGAGAAATGAAGGAGGGCTAGAGGTGTCATTGGCAAAGAGGCAGTTTCCAGGCATGGTAGCCAGAGAGTGTTTTTGGTTATTTTTGTAGTAGCAAAGCTCCTTCTCCTTCTCCTGTGTGCAGATGTGAATCCAGAGTAGTCTTTTTATTTCCACAGTGATCATGGAAGGTTCTTTTTTGGTGGTAATGTTATATGGAACAGTTTATGTCAATAGAAAACACTATAGTCTAGATCTCAGCTGTCCACTTCCAAGGTCATGTTTCACTTTTTAAAATGTTCTTGTCCTTATTGTCTGATGTATAGTAATTATTTTATGAATCATTATATACAACTCTAGCCTAGCATAATACCATATTTAGTAATAAATAATTCTGAAATATCAGCAGCAATAAAATCTTCAATTCCAAAATTTGTCCCTCATAAATTATTTTGTATGTAAATTGAATTTAAAGATGCCCAAACCACAAGCACTACATGAGAGTTAAAGGCACACTGTATTTTATTTCATCACTCAATAAAATATTGAAAACAATTTTTTACAGTGAATGTCTTTTATCAGATTAAGTTAACATTTTCAACTATGATACACAGTAATGATGATAAATCTGTACAATAAAATATTTCTCATCAAAATCAGGGGAAAATCATTGTGAAATACAGACAATTTAGGAACTCTCTAGACTACATTTTAGATCAGGCAGAACCACCATTTCCATAATAATCCAAACACTCTCATGACTTCGGTCATGCCTCTTTTTTTTTTTTTAAATTTGAAATAGATTAACATGGAAGAGAACCTTGATTCTGAGGCAATATTATGATTAATTATATGACCCTCCTATCAAATTACTTAGATTATCTCATGCCTTCACCCCTTATTGTCTGTGTTACATTGAGCAATTTACAGAAAACTCATTGTCCACATCTATGAAATCTGATGACATTTTTGCCCACCACATGGCATGGTTGTGAGTGGTTGTTCATGTTAATCATGTTGTTACTGTTGTCATTTTGATAAAATTTTGCCCTACCTCTAAATCCCTGCAAGTTTTGGTGTAAACATTTTACCTTACTGACTTGATTTATTCCCTGAAGTAGTGAGTTTTGAGCAAAGAGCTGAAGGACAAAGGGAAATTAACAAATTGAAACTTATAGCTTTGCTATGCAGAGAGTGGGCAAAATGTTGCAAGATCTGAAAAGCAAAGGCTACCTGGGCTAGGATCCAAAAACTGAAAAAGAAAATAGCCAAAGTTGAGTCTGGAAAATCAACTGCACCTGAAGGTCATGTTAAGAACACATGAGGATGAACTGGGTTTATTTAAAAAACAACAACAAAAACATGAAACCCTGTCAGGAGTGGAGACAAAGGATTGGAAGAGGCTCCGGATGAATGGAGGGAGATTATTTTGCAGAATCTTCCAGAGTACAAGTAAGAGGTGGTGGTAATGGAGATTAAACAAAAATCTAAAAAAAAAAAAAAAAAAAAGTGGATAAATTCAAACAAATTTAGGAAATACAATTGAAAATACCTTACAGACTTCAAAAACACAGGGGAGAGGGATTTTCCAAGAATGATTTAGGTGTCTGCGTGCTGTACCAATGGCTGCTGGTGTCCTTGACTGTTATTAGCATCACTGAAATCAGTTTAGGGAAGAGGAAAATAGCCTCTATTTCATAATTTTTGAGTCTAAGGTATTGCTGGGACTTCAAGTTAGAGTGGAAATGTCAGCAGAGCAGTTGAACATGTGGATCAGGACAACTATAAGTCTGGGAGATACAAATTACAGAATCATTGACATAATATGATTGAAGTTAGAGAGGAGGATGAGGTTACTGAGGGCAAGACTATGAAGAGTACAGAGAAGGAAGAGAAGTGGGTTGTCCACCATCTATCAGCAAAGGACAGGAGACACCTTGGTAACATGGAAGAGGTGGGAAGAGAAAACCTAGCAGGAATGAAACTGCACATATATAAAAAGACACTGTCACTTAATATCAATATTTACCTAATAAAGAAACTAAGAATGGAGTGGTAAAAATGAGTAGGAATTGACAGACCTGAGAAATATTAAAACCTAGGTCTGTTACATCTTGCTTCTCTTCCATATGTTGTAGTATTATGTGTACAACAATGTAACTGAGTATTTTCTAAGTAGATATTGATTTATGTTATAATTCATTTCCCTAGCACATCACCAGAAAAATAACCATATAAACTACTCTCTTGCCATTTGTGACAAAATGGTATTAAAGGAAAATTACACTGCGTGTAGCTTGAACTCACAATAATATTTGGCACTGCTTTAAACACTAACAAAGAAAAGAAACCTCTTTATTCTTGGCAAAAATAAATATCAGATGTCTGCTTTTATTACTATAGATATTAGTCACCTTGACACTAAATTTTATATGTGAGTTATGAAAAACTTCAGAAAATAATGAATAAATCTGAAATATAAGATAAGACACTCAGAGAAATTAATTCTCCTTATAGAAAAATGAAATAAACATATTTAATTAGACCTAGAAAAAATAACGATTGGAACTAGAAGGACAAAACCAATGAAAAAGGAAGATTTCAAGCTGCCGTTGACCATGATTGTTCTAATGATTTATAACAATCTTTCATTAGTATCATGATAAAAGATAAAGAAAAAAAAATTGCATCACTGCAAACTGAAATGAAAAGTGAGATAGCAAAAAATAGTAAATCATTGATGTGTTAAATCAAGAATTCCTTAATAGATTTACAACAATGTTAATAAGTAAAGATTGCATTGCTTCCTTTTTTTTTTTACTAACTTTTGCATGATATTTTTGTTAAATGGGTGATCCAATTTGCCTTCAGAAGATTTGATGGTACTAAAAACTGGAATCAATATATGTATTTTTTGATCGAATCTCACTGGATATTTCCCCTGTTATAAATGTTAAAATTTAAGTGCGATGACAGACTCACTAAACCTTTATTTGATCTTCAATAACTAAAACTGAGAAAGCAAGTAATGTAGTTTGAATAACTGACTTGCCATCTTTGATGGGAAGATTAACAGACCCCCAATGATGTCTATAATTTAACCTCCAGACTCTGTAACCTCCAGACTAGGTTACCTTACTTGGCATAAAGGGAGTTTACAGATGTGAATATGGTTAAGGATCTTCAATTAGACAGAGATCTTAGATTATCCAGGTGGAGCCAATCCAATCTCATAAATTCTAAAAGGCAGGGAACCATTCTTTGCTGTCATCATCAACAGATATGGCAGTGGAAGAAGAATCAGAAAGATGCGTTGTGAATGGACTTGATCTTCCATTGCTGGTTGTGAACAAGATAGCTATGAGCCAACGAATATGGTGACCTCTAGAAACTGGGGATAGTTCTCAGTTTACAGTTAGCAAAAAAATGAGGATGTCAGTCCTATAATTGTGTGAATGGAATTCTCCCCCCAAACCCAAATGAACAATGAAACGGACTACCTCTTTTTTTTTTTTTTTTAAATTTTTTTTTCAACGTTTATTTATTTTTGGGACAGAGAGAGACAGAGCATGAACAGGGGAGGGGCAGAGAGAGAGGGAGACAAGATCGGAAACAGGCTCCAGGCTCTGAGCCATCAGCCCAGAGCCGGACGCGGGGCTCGAACTCACGGACCGTGAGATCGTGACCTGGCTGAAGTCGGACGCTTAACCGACTGCGCCACCCAGGCGCCCCTCGGACTACCTCTTAAAGTGTACAGAAAACTAGCAAGCTGCTAACACCTTGGTTTTAGTGCAGTGAGACATGCTTCAGAATTCTGACCATCAGAACAGTACAAATAAAGTTTTAAGCAACCAAATTTTGGTATGATTTTATAGCAGCAATAGAAAACTAATACCTGACCTCAAGAAATAGAGAATGTCACACTATCTTGCATTTTTCTCCCCAAAGCTTTTAGTAATTTGTTCAATAAAGTGTGTGATTCATATGAACTATGGAAAATAAGGAACATGCAGAAAGGTTTCAAAAGAAGATAAAAATTATCCCTAATTTCACTACCCAGGAATAGTCATAGATGAAATAGTAGGTCGATGCTCTCTCTGTCTCTGTCTCCATCTCTTTCACACATATAAACACACAACCACATATACCCAGAGATAAACACAACACTAATACAAATATAAATCATTCTTTCAACATTGTGTCTTTTGTGAACTAGGCAGTGGGTTTGTAATAGGTTAAGAAAGAAAAACAACTGAAAAGTAGGTACAAGTATGACAGGGCATGCAGAAGGAACAAATTCCAATATTTATTGTTCGGGAAGGATCTCAGGGGGAATTGACCTGATAGGTGTGAACAATGGGGTAAGGAAAAGTCCTGGGTAGAAAGATCAGAGTATGGAAAGCCCTGGAGAGAAAGAATATGGTAGCACAATAAAATGTGGACAGGACATCATGGCAATTCCAAGCAAAGGAGTTAGAGAGTGGTCAGAGGCCATGGGTAAGGATGCTTAGCTTTATCCTAAGACCACCGAGAGTCACTGAGTAGCTGTATACTGGGTTCTTCGGGCGAATTTTAAATGTGTAATCTAGTCATAACATGTAGAATGGTTTTCATGGGTCCTGCAAAGATCTGGCAAGCTCACCTGTGATGCTTGCAGCTCTCCAAATGAGAAGTTTACTAACTTAAGACCCTGGCAGGGGTGGAGACATTTAGTAGTTAGAATCTAGGTAAACTGGATGGGGAAGAAAATAATAAAAAAAGAAAAACAAGTAGAAAGAACGTAGAATTCTCAGTAGAGGTATGTGTACAAGAAACAGCTGTAAGTAATTCATAATATGTATATTTTTAAGGTTTTTCTTTTCTTTATCTTTGGAATGCCAGAACTGTGTCTGCAAATATCTAGCTTTTCATTTCCTTCTACTAATTTCACCTGGTTTGCAATAACCCTTTCTGACATATAGATTTAGACCTTTTCATGGTCTCCTCTACAGCCCCCAAATTATTATTTTGTCTTTTTTTCATTCTTTGTCTTTGTTCATTCTATTCCGGTATCTTTTTGTTTTTTTAATATGAAATGTATTGTCAAATTGGTTTCCATATAACACCCAGTGCTCATCCCAACAGGTGCCCTCCTCAATACCCATCACCCACCCCCCTTCCCACCCCCCCATCAACCCTCAGATCGTTCTCAGTTTTTAAGAGTCTTTTATGGTTTGGCTCCCTCCCTCTCTAATTTTTTTTCCTTCCCCTCCCCCATGGTCTTCTGTTAAGTTTCTCAGGACCCACGTAAGAGTGAAAACATATGGTATCTGTTTTTCTCTGTATGCCTTATTTCACTTAGAATAACACTGTCCAGGGGCGCCTGGGTGGCGCAGTCGGTTAAGCGTCCGACTTCAGCCAGGTCACGATCTCGCGGTCCGTGAGTTCAAGCCCCGCGTGGGGCTCTGGGCTGATGGCTCAGAGCCTGGAGCCTGTTTCCGATTCTGTGTCTCCCTCTCTCTCTGCCCCTCCCCCGTTCATGCTCTGTCACTCTCTGTCCCAAAAATAAATAAATGTTGAAAAAAAAATTAAAAAAAAAAAAGAATAACACTGTCCAGTTCCATCCACATTGCTACAAAAGGCCATATTTCATTCTTTCTCATTACCACGTAGTATTCCATTGTGTATATAAACCACAATTTCTTTATCCATTCATCAGTTGTTGGACATTTAGGCTCTTTTTTAGAATGAACACATCTTTATATTATCTTTTCTCTGTATCTATTATCTACCTTATCTTTATTTTCACTTTTTGTCTTTTGCTTCTGCATTCTGAATGTTTGTACAGACTTAACAGATTCAATTTCCCACAGTATTGACATCATAATGCACTTACTGTTCCTCATTAATTTATAATCTTACAATCTCAATTTCAAAGCGGTAATTTTTTTTCTCATGTTTATTTGCTAGTAATAATAGGCTTTGAATTCTTATTGAAGTCATATAGCCACTGAATTCTTGTGAAGGTGAATATTTTTCTAAACTACTCACTTTTTCTATCTTCATGACATTTTCTTCTTCTGGAAAAGATTTAAAAAGTTTCTTATTGATTTTGTGAGAGTAAGAGTACTTAAGCTAGCTTCTGTTAATAAGGTCACGTCTACCTAGAGCAAGCTTTTGATCTGGAGTCGGGTCCGTGGGTTCCCTCTGGACCCCTCAATGTGCTCACCCTGTGGGGATCCTCGAATCACATCTTAATCTGGTGAGATGATAAATGTAATTTCAAATTAGGATGCAGGATCACAACAGATGTGGAGGTTGGAAGGCAACTCACATCCTTACTTTTTCTCTCATCTCCATACACATCCTTGTAATACTGGGGCAGATATTCTTTTCCTCTCTGTTTGGTTCTACCTTTTGCAGGGATACCCATAGTTGTGACTGAGACTTAGGCTTGCCCTGTAATAGATCTGTGTACTGGCAACATTCAGGAGATGCCACTACCACACGTTATGATGAACACTGGGTGTCGTATGTAAGTGACGAATCACTAAATTCAGCCCCTGAAAACAATATTACACTCTATGTTAACTGGCTAGAATTTAAATAAAATTTGAAAAAGGAAAGAAAAAAAAAGAGCGATGCCACTTGAGTCATCAATGTGCTTACAGGTTCAGCAGTTTCTTATATCAAGAAAGACACTGGGTGCCTGGGTGGCTCAGTTGGTTAAGTGTCGGACTTCAGCTCAGGTCATGATCTCAGGGTTGGTGAGTTCGAGCCCCGCGTTGGGCTCTGTGATGACATCTTAGAGCCTGGAATCTGCTTCAGATTCTGTGTCTTCCTCTCTCTCTAACCCACCCCCCCCCCGTCCGCCCACACTCTGCCAAAATTAAATAAACATTTTAAAAAATTAAAAAAAAAAGACACATATACATACTTTCTTAAAAACCCTAACAAATCTATTGCCAGCTTCCACCACTCTTTGTTCTAGAATAATGTTTTGTATGGCTTTTTCTTTAATATGATTTTTATTTAATTATGCTACAAGATTTTTAATTGTTGCAAATCCCAACTGAATTTTATTTTGGAGTATAACACAGTCATACGCCATTCGTTAACTGTTTCAAATACAATTTGCAAACCTTAATACCATCTTTATTAAACAGGAAGAAACTGCTATCGTGTTATTCACGAAGGTTTTCTACACAGTCCATTTTTACCTATACATAAATATTACATTCCCATTCAATTTGGAGAAAAGTATAGAAGTTGTAGTGGTGAGATTTCTTGAATAATAGATGTTCCAAGTATAACATAATAAATTAAAGATGAATACCTATTCTGGATGATTTTGTTTGTATTTGTCTATCTATTTATCAAATGCCACAAATGCCAACACTTTAAAATGATTCTAGATTTATAAAGAATTTTAATGTTTGGAAATGCAAGACCTCCTTACCACCCTGTTACCAATATCTTCTTACTATGTGTCACCCACTAATTTTGTGAATAATATTTATAATAATTTCATCAATTTTTCCAAAAATAATTTTATGATTTGATTGTGAGTTTACCATATTTATGCTTCAATCTGTAAAGAACTATCATATTTGAAATATATACTACTTCCCACAAGGGAAATTCTATATCTTCCCATCTATTCAAAATTTATCTTTTGCCCATAATTGAAGTCTTTTTAAAATTCCTGCACAGATTCTGCAGAATATTTATACATAGCTAATTAATTTCATTGAAGTTGACCCATTAGATATTCTAACATTTATTTATTTATTTGAAATGATAGTGGCATTTGTAAACTTCTACATAAAGTTGTATTAACAAAGACCATATTTTTTTTTCAACGTTTATTTATTTTTGGGACAGAGAGAGACAGAGCATGAATGGGAGAGGGGCAGAGAGAGAGGGAGACACAAGAATCAGAAACAGGCTCCAGGCTCTGAGCCATCAGCCCAGAGCCCGATGTGGGGCTCGAACTCACGGACCGCGAGATCGTGACCTGGCTGAAGTTGGACGCTTAACCGACTGCGCCACCCAGGCGCCCCAACAAAGACCATATTTTACATAAAGTTGTATTAACAAAGACCACACATAAAGTTGTATTAACAAAGACCACACATAAAGTTGTATTAACAAAGACCATATTTTACATAAAGTTGTATTAACAAAGACCACACTTGAATCAAGTGATTTTTAAAAATAAATTTTATATCATTTTACTCCTTTCACATCAATGCTGAAAAACCACACTGCGTTCCATCAAGATAGGCAAGTTGAGTATATATTAAAATCAAAACAGTTAACCTAGAAATCGTATACACTCATTAACAACAAGTAACAATAAATAATTTAACTTCGAAAATCTTTTCCCCTATGAAGAGTACAAATCTCTACCATGTTGTAAACAAGTGTTTTCAATATAATTCTATTTTTAAAACAAACACAAATATTTTATTTTATTTGACGTGAGAAAAAGGACACGTGGTTTTTCATAGGCGTCATAAGCAAAATATTTGTCTACTCTAAGAGTATACTAAAGAATAAATCTGTTAGTATTCTTTAAAGACCAACCAAGATAATTATTTTCCTCACACAATATTATGAGAGCAATAGAGTATCGGGTCCAGTTGAAGCATATGGGCTACACTTCTGAATTTTTCTCTTAATAATTATATGAACTAATTAAGGAAAAGTGTCACATTCTATATAGTTTTGTATTTTCAAAACAATACAATACTAGGCACCAACCTACTCGACACTGGTTGACAGAATTGATGGTATGTTCCTCATCATATGCCTCTTCTGTTGTGTAGCATTTGAAGAATATAATTTATCTTTAAGATCCCTTTGAGTTATAAGACCATATTTCTATTCTGCAAAATTAATGTGTGTCATGTTGATATTATTTTGGAATTTGTGAAAGATTTAAAAGCTTACTTCATGCTTGTTGTAAAGGAGTCTTTTCATAGATCATTTTCTGTCACAGACTGAGTCTGGAGTTCTCTCTTGTCCAGCAAGAGAACAGATGCAGAAATGAATATGACAGAGGATAATGTCCAAGAGAACACAAGAGCCCCGAACGGGGGTTTCGTCTCCATATTTATTGAGCTCTCAAGATCTCTCACACATGGTGAACGTGAAGAAAACAATCTGATAGTAATCATTAACTTGTGTAAGAAGCAAAGGGTCTGGGGGGCAAGCACAGTTTGTGATCAAAGCACAATAGTATATGTGGCATCGGATGGAAAGTAAGTTCCTGCAGCTGATATAACGAGGTACTCATGTTCCCATTATAATGTCTCGCTAGCTAACCTTGGGCGTATTCACCCCGTGGTGGAGGCTTTCTGCCCTAAGTTTTTTTAACCCATTTATGTAAGCATAAGGAATTCTTGAACCTATTTTCCCACAATTCTCTATCTTCTATCCTAACAATTCACCTTCTATCCTAATTTCTACTAACTAGAAAATAATGACAAGCTTAAATTCAAACTTAAAACTTAATGCAACAATAGCCAACAATATAATATTCATAATTTCTTGAAGAAATATTTTGGAAGAAGAGCTATGACAGGGACTCTAAATAGATTATTTAATTCTCTTATGCTACTTTTACAAATGACAACAATGTTAGATTCAATGAAATAAAGAAGCAAAAAACAAACAACAGAGAAAAACTTGCCACTTGCTTCCCTTAGTAAGTAACAGAACCTGAATTCAAACCCGTCCAGGTCTCCATTGTTTTTGGCATAATGTTTCCGCAGCATCAGATCTTTAATTGTCTCTTAGAGGGGTGTGATAAGACCAGTCTCCCCTGCCAGAAGCTTTATGAAATTTGTCAAAACATTATTTTTTTAAATATTATGTGACCTTACCTCGCAGCCTCTGATACACATAGCCTCTTTGTTATGTGTCAGTATTCTGCAATAGTCCATAGCAGGAAGAAAGAGCATCACGGAAGGTGAGCTTCGCAGAGAAGCCCTTTGGTGCAGTCATTAGACCTGTTATAAGCACGGCGTTAAGACTTTTTTACGGCTTCTTTTGTAATTTCTTTTGCACTTTGGTAAGATAGAAGAACTTCAGCTGAATAGAATCCGTCTTATACTTTCCCGCCATGCATGAATATTTGCAAAAATAGATTCTCTTTTCCCAGACCAGATATGTGAAAGATCATTGTCTGGGCTTTCCCAGCTTCTTTATCTTAACATGAGAACTGAGAAAAAGATATTCTGATCATCTGCAACAAATGTTTGCTTGCATATTATTGTATGCGTGCATGCATATTGAGGCCAGCTTTGTTTTTCCCAATAAAGGCAACAGGAGAATTTTTAAAGCCTTGATGTTATGGAAAGTATTTGTCATAACTAACTATGCAAAACCCAGGTTATCACAGGAAGTCTGTTTCCTAGAAGACCATTTAGAACACACTCCCGTCTTTTAATTTACAGCTTTCTATGGAAAAGCAAAATTCTTTTATGTGTGAGTTGGATGCTGCAAAGATAATTGCGAAATGAGTGTACAGAAGTTAAGCCCCTGCGTTACTTTCCTCCTCAAACACATTTTTTCAGTAACTGGACTTCCCAGTGATTCCTCAGCACCATGAATGCTTACCCCATAGACATCTCTGCTCTTTTTTCAGTTCAGGTTCAATCGATGGCTCTGGTCAGGGACCAGTTCTCATAACTTTTGCACCGTTGTTAACTTCAAGGGCTTAGAATTTCCTTTAGAGTTTCTCAACATGGAAAATGCCTAAGGTCTATCATTGTGCCATTGAAAACAATTTTCTGGGAGCTGGAGTTCAGGCAGGCACACGAGCAATAAAAAAACGAATGCACCCCTCGTTAAGTACCAAGAAATTACATTTTGCATTTATGTTTACATTACCAATTACATTTAGAGCTGGATGAGTTTTTATCTTCAGATTTTCAAAAGCTTACCAACCTGGCTTGACTTAAGTTATACTAACTCAGCAGCACCCCAATAAAGTTACATATATGAGGAAATATATGTGGTAAGAAGTAAATCAATAAATCAATCATCTAAGCTGACAACGTACCCCATTCTTCACAAGTCTGGGAAACCCTTGCCTGAATAACGTGAACATCCTGAGGTTAAAGTGGTTCAATGACACATTACAGCTGTAAAGCTATTATACCGATATCTGAACTTTTCCAAAATATCTGGTTCCAGTGTAAAATAAAATATTTGCCCTAAGCAATATTTGCTGAGAAAGTTTTTTTTTTTAATTTCTTTTATTTGTAACTCTCCATCCTGCCACTCACCTCCAAATACTCTTTTTCTGTACCAGACCAGGTGTAGGAAATGCAATTCTAGTCAAAGACAGAATCATGAGACTTAGATTCTGGTGTGAGTGTTTGGAACTTGCTACTCTTCTCAGACCAGGTCTGAAATTTTAGACAATCGACCTCCCATAAAAGATACAGAGTCCAGGACTAGGGTCACATAGCGAGTTCAAGGGAAGTGAATATTTAAGGTAGAATTAAACACATTGTATCTTTCTTCATTTCTTTCCTGTTGGTTGGAATGTTCTCCGATGGCTGGAACTCAAGCAGCCATTCTGGACTATGAGATCGAAAACTTATTGCTAAGAATGAAAGCTGTAGAACATTGAGGTAGAAGAGTCCTGGTTTTCAGATGACTTGTCTCAACTGTCCTTAGCAAAACTGGAATAGATTTCCTTTGTAAATATAAAAGAGAAGGGCACTTTAATCTTGTTAAGGCCATATCATTTGGAGTTTCTGTTGAATGAACCTAATGCTAATTCATAGAATAGTTTTACATAGTGGGTGGAGGGAGAAATTAGAGAAGCCATTTTTGGAGTAGGACATTTTTCCCATGTATGCATGGATCAAAGCAGTACCATCTGTTATGTTAACAGAGTGTTAAGGGCTCAGTTGCACGGCAGTAATAGAAAAGCACAGTGCCCTTCTGACACTGGGTGAGCAGCAGAGTGAACACATTCTAAGCAACCCTCTCCTCCCCCACAGCCATATCCAATGATACTGGGGAGAGATTTTTTTCGAATGGACACATTTTGAAATCTTGTAGTTTTCACAGTGGGAGCTAATAACCTAATGAAATTTTTGGCATTAAGATTCCATGCCGTGGAATGGTAAATATTTTTGTAAAATGCAACAAGTTGAGATATTTATACCAAACCCTTGTGTCTTCATCTCAGTCCCCAGGAAGCAGAGCCTAATACAAGAACTGATTTGGGGCGGGGGTAGAATCACCAGAAGGTAAGAGAGAAGGAAAAGGTAAAGTGATAAGGACGGGCTTTTCCATATACTTCAAATTCAGTGTGTTTTTAAATTTTGTTCATTAGCCTAAAAAATGTGCACAGGTGTCACAAGTGGAAACAGAGAGGAGGAAGCCTGGGAAACATTTTCCAGTGGGGGACAGAGATGAACATAGCATTGCATGTTCTCGTGGCTAAATTTTAGTTCATATGATACCTATGGGGAGTGAAAGGAGATTTTGTGGATTCAATAGACACATAAAATCGTAATAGTATGGCCTCACTTTATTCACGTATGAAATTAATTTTGTCGTCTAAAATAGGTAACTTCAAATAAAATCTTAAGTGCCACAATGTATAAAGCATGTCGATATATATGGCCTTCCCTCATCTGGAACAAATGCACTGAACTAAAGATGAAAGGTTTAGTAACAGAGGTTTAGAATAATTACAGGCTTCAGATATTAGCCTTTTATAAAACCATTATGCTGTAATACAAAACCACAACTCCTAGAAGGAGGAAGAGCTCTGTTCAGGGAAGTAATTGTGTCCATATAATATTTTGATTTATTAACAAAACTCAGCCCAGAGACGGCCCCTAGAATGACAGAGTTTGAATTCACTGTCAGCTGGAGTCGTGTTTGCTTTCGAGCCAAGATTAAATGGACTAACAGAAAAAAAATAAAAATGAAAATAATGCACTACATCTCATCTCCCATAGTTTGTAAACTGTGATTTGTACCCATTCAATATAGGGCCTGCATCTGGGCTTGCTAAAATTTCAGGCTAGGGAGGGTCTGCATAATGAGCCCATTAAAACTCTTGGAATTGCAGTCAGTTTATTTTGACAGATGGCGATGGCACTGTCGAAAATGGTTTTCAGGGAGGAGTGTGGGATTCCAAAGCACACTGTCTATTTGCTGAATTCCAACGGACGGTGACGAGGTCACTTTCGAGGGGTAACTTCAGAGTGTTTGCAAACTGCGTGTCCAGCAAAAGGAAGGTAAGAGTTTATGAATGCAGCCAGCGATGCTCTAGGGATGATGTTATAATCTTCTAGGAGTACTAAGAGAATCCTTAGAAGAGGCAGACAAGAATGATAATGTAACATGCTTGTATCACACTCTGTATAGTCTCAAGCAAGACAAAACAAAATGGACTGTCCAGAAAAAAACTTATTTCAGGAGAGGAGAGTCCAGACCGTCCCAAATAAAACTATATAATAGGACATGCCTGTACAGGTGTTAGCATGGCCATTGGCCCAAGGAAGGGGGATTCATATAAAAGTGCTGCGTCGCCATAAGCAGAAGATGAAAGTTATTTTAGAAGATGCCATTCTCTCCCAAGGGGAAGAGACATTTGTATCGGAGCCGGGCCAACATGTCTCCAGTTGTTTTAGAAAATGTTACAGCAATGGCAGCCACCTGATTACCAGAAGCTGGAGTGCCAAATGAACAATCTAAAGAAAATAACCTCTGAGGCCATTTGGACTCAAAACCAACAAGGCTTCTGTGATTCTGGCTGAATTTCTGCGTCTTTTGAAACAAGTTTCTGGCAGCTATGGAAGTCTCTAAATATTCACGATACGTTCCTTACATTTGTACTGGAAGATGGATGAAAGTGTGCTGGAATTTAGACTAAAATTAGAGTTTTTGTAGCTCAGGACACTGATCCAAGGACACTTCACATTTAGAAAGCCTGGAAAGAGCTATTTAGAGTTGGCCCTACCAGACGGTGTCCCTCTTAGCGCCAGGCTTCATTTCTGCCCTTATCACTTAACCATCCACTGAAACTCTAAAATTTGGTGGGCGGATCTATTAGTTTCCCAGTGATGCTATAATAAATTACCACGAATTTAGGGGCTTAAAACAGCACACGATGATCATATTACAGTTCTGGATGTCAAAAGTTTAAAGTGGGTCAGCAGGACTGCATTCCCTCTGGAGGTTCTAGGGGAGAATCCGTTTCCATGCCTTGTCAACATCTAGAGGCCACCTGATTTCTTGGCTTATGTCCCTTTACTCCACTTCAAACAGCGCAGCATTTTCAAAGCCTGACCTCTATCTATTATCTCTCTCTCTTTCTGTAAGTGCATACATAGCAATATCTATATCTACCTATTTGGCAGTCACCTGTGCTTCCATTGTCGCATCTCCTCTTTGACTCTAACCCTCCCATCTTCCTCTTACAAGGACCCTTGTGACTACATACTAATCCAGGAAAATCTTACCATCTCAAGATCCTCAACTTAATCACATCTCCAAAGGCCTTTTTCCACAGAAGGTAACCAGTTAACAGGTTCCTGAAGATTAGGATGTGGGCATTTTGGGACGGTGATTATTCTGTCTGTCACAGTGGGGATATGAAGTTGTCTCCCATCCCAATGAGCTAAGCAACCAAGTACAGACAGTGACATTATTGTGGCTCCAGCCCAAATCTTGACAGCAGGAGACATGGAGGACTGGTAAGCAATCGAGAGGGAAATAATTCTTATTTTTGAGTAGAGATTGAAATATGAGTTACTAATTTTGACTGGAACTTTTATTTCCTAAATCAAGATTAGGACTTGTCACTTAAGGTGAGTAAAAAACCATACATTATGTTGACACATAGCCAGTGTTAAAGGTTAAGAAAGGGTTGAAGGGACATTCTTTCCCAGTGTGTAATGGGAGATTGTGTAATCTGCTTCATACTCTGCACTGGAAGATGCCCCAAACTTATCCTCTCTCACGGACTCAAGGAGATGCTTCTCAGAGTCTCCTGTGTTCCCAATGTCTGTGATGAAATCAAGGAACATTTCACCTGTCCCCAGCATCACTATTATCCTCTCCACATAGTGGAGACCCTCTCTCTTCAAGTCTCCTTGGGTTTCCTTGTGGTTCTCTTGGACTCCTCTTAAAATGTCTGAGCTAAGTCTCTACCTCTCACGACCCATTATCTGTGCCCCACATCCTCTGAATGTGCAGACCCACCCAAAGCAGCTACTCCTATGATTGTCTTGGGCATGAGTCAGGCATCATTCCATGGTGTTCTCCAAATGGCAATGTATATGTACTTCAAGTTCTTGGTGATTTCCTAAATTTGTTTCAATAGTTAGGAAGCAAAGTGGGTAGTGATAGCCCCACAGAGATTCAGATCCCTATAGAAGCCAAATGCCCTCTCCAAAATTTGTCTTCATCACATCTCTTCTCCAGACCATATCTATTGGCTTTGTGTAGTTTTCATACTTTTACCTGATTAATAGACTAAATATCTAACTTATCAAATAACAACTGTGACTGCTCATAATGTAACTTTTTCTGTTAATCTAGATCTGTCTAGCTATATCTATGTAAACAATATATTATAAACTTATTTTACTTTATATGTGTGTGTCCTTTTTTTTGTTAATCTTGATGTATAGGTATATAAATATAATAGAATATATTAAAGATCTCTTTTACTACATATTTTCCTGTACTATACTTAATTTTAAACATATCTTAATATTTGGTAAGTAATGCATTTCAGATAGGAGCCATTGTTATACTATGCTATTTGTTAAATATTATATATATTACATTATATATAATAAATATTTATATATATATAAATAAATACATATATATTTTAGATATATATTTATTTTAATTATATATGTGTGTATATATATGTATATATATACATATATATATATGTATATATATATATATATATATTAGAACTCAAGACATAGATATACACATGTCTTGTTAGTTATGGACTTGCAGTATTTTCTTTAAAAATCTAAGTACTCATTAGAATCTCAATAAATCTTTATCATGTTTTGAACCATTAATATATCAGTATAAGAGATATTTAAACATTCATCTGGGGGCACTTGTGTGGCTCAGTTGGTTACGTGCCTGACTCTTGATTTCAGGTCAGGTCATGATCTCAAGGCTAATGAGCCCTATGTGGGGCTCCACGCTGACAGTGAAAAGCTTGCTTGACTACACTCCCCTCCGACCCCTCTCACCCCTCCCACTCCCCTCCCACCCCTCCACATCTCTCCCCTGCTTGCACTCTCTCTATCTTTCAAAAATAAATAAATAAACATTTAAAAAATAAAAATAAACCTTCATTTGGTCTGCCAAATATGATAGGCAGCTGCTTTATGAATCTCACATAGATCAATAAAAAGGAATTATGAAGAGGTTTTTTTTTATAAGAAGGAAAATTAGAAGATATTTTCTTAAAGTGACATTATTATAGCAAATATCTATGAGAGAAAATAAGCAGTATTAAAGTGTTATTTTTAGCATTTAATGGAGTTTGATTGATTACAAGCAGCTGGAACTTGGATAAATTTCAGTAATTTGACAGAATAAAGAGGCAAAATTTGATTTTTCTTGAAATATTTTTAGAACAAAAATGAATCGAGAAGCATTAAAGAAAAATGAACTACTTTCCAAGATAAACAAATGGCCTACTTGTCAGTTAAATAATTTAGCAATCATTTTAAATTTGGAAGATTGATCCATGAAAATACTCATTCATAAGATAGCTTTCATTTACCAGCATGTCTCAAGAATGACAACATGTTGTAGTATCTAAATGCTGTTTGAGGATAGTAAAATAAGTTACTGCAACTATTTTTATTCTTATATTTGATATCTAAGTAGTTATTATTTTGGAAAATTAGTATCAATGTGGGCAACATCTTATCAGAATTTCAGGTATAAGAAAACTTTATGTTTAGTACTGCCTTTATGTATTATGAGCTAAAGTTTTGTTAAGATATGCTTAAAACAAAGTTTTAAGAGTATTTACTCTTCCAATATGAGTTCTGCAATTCATAATAATGGTTGGTACCTATAATTCACTATATGACAGGCTATGTAGCACATTCACCATGTGGCAGTTATATACTAAAATTTGTTAATTTTTCTGTTAATCTATATATACATATAGGTGTAAAGATGTAATAGAAGACATTATCGGCATTTTTTAACGTTTTAAAAAAATGTTTATTTATTTCTCAGACAGAAAGACAGAATGTGAGCAGGGAGGGTCAGAGAGAGCGGGAGACACAGAATCTGAAGCAGGCCCCAGGCTCTGAGCTGTCAGCACAGAGCCCGACACAGGGCTCGAACTCACGAACCGTGAGATCATGACCCAAGCTGAAGTTGGACGCTCAACCGACTGAACCACCCAGGCACCCAAGACATGTTTTACTTATCAGAATATTCATAATAAACAGAAATAACTTCAGTAAATTATGTACTCTTCAGTTCTCTACAATTAGATCACTACTGTTGTCATGATTTGGTGTATTACATGCATAGATTGAAGAAATATACATGACATCTGAAGGCACATGAGTTTGTGACCCCATTCTCGATATAAAAATTGCCAAATCAGTTCCATTTCAAAAGACAAACATAAAATGTGATTTCTTAGTACTTTTCCTTTCTGAAAAGACATTCACGTTTTTTCTTCCTGAAAAGTAGTCTTATGAAGATTGTATATATACATATAAGATCAGAGGAAATAAATTTTCATATGATTTAAAAAAATATACACTAAGTAAAATAAGATATATACATATATAGTATATAATATATATGGCATATATACTGCATATATATAGTATATATAGTATATAGTATAGCATAGTATAGTATAGTATAGTATATAGTAATATATATAGTATATATTCTGAGTATCCAGTACCTTTTATAGATTGGAATGATAGAGATATGAACTTTAAGTCAGGTTGTCTTTAAAATATAATCTAGCATTGGGGTACCTGGGTGGTTAGTTAATTAAGCGATCAATTCTCGATTCCATCTCGTCATGATCTCATGATTCGTGAGTTCAAGCCCCGCATCAGGTTCTGCACTGATGGTGTGGAGCCTGATGAGGATTCTCTCTCTTCCTCTCTCACTGACCCTCCCCCCACATGTGTGGGCAAACACTCTCTTTCTCTCTCTCAAAACAAATAAACATTTAAAAGTATATAGGGGTGCCTGGGTGGCTCAGGAGGTTGAGTGCCCCACTTCAGCTCAGCTCATGATCTCACCACTGGTGAGTTCGGGCCCAGCATTGGGCTCTATGTTAACAGCTCAGAGCTTGGAACCTGCTTCAGATTCTGTGTCTCCCTCTCTCTTTCTGACCCTCACCTGCTCACTCTCTGTCTCTTTCTCTAAAAAAAAAAAAATACTAAAAATATTAAAAATATATTAAACATAATATATATGTATATATATTATATATGTATATGTATATAATATATAAGCTAGCATTAATTTTAAGATCTCATTCATATTGATAGATTAATGCTGATTAAATCAACCTTTTGTTAAAAATATATAACTAAAAGTCTGTCAGTTAAAAACAAAGAGCTAAAACACAGAAACATATTAGATATTATTCAGTTTCAGAAACAAAGAAATGAATATGTTTGTTTCCAAAACAAACAAGTATGGGTTTGATACATAATAAAAACCTATGGCAAATAATGCCATTTATGCAACATATATTTTCTGAAATATGCTTTAGCAGTCTATTTTTAAGTGTAAAGATATTGTAATAAAGGCGATAAATAAGATTCCAAGGCTTAGTGGTGTTATTGAGATTACAGAAGAAAAAAAATCAGTAAAAAGGAAATGAACAAAAACCAGTTTGCATTGTGGTAAACACTGTAAAGAAAAAAATGCTAGGCAATACCTAACGTGCTGTGGTTTTATTTGTTTGTGTTTTATTTTGTTTTGTTTTGTTTGCATGTGTGTTTCTTTAATGCGAAGTGGGAGAATGGTGTGTGTTTGTGGAAGTAGGAGAGGGGGTTTATCAGGGTGGTGTCTCTCTAAATGGTATTTTATCTGGCACTAAAGATTGAAAATGGGGCAAATAAAGAAACCCTCCCCCCCACCCCCAAAATAGGCTTGAGGAAGAGAAAACAATGAAACAAAACCATGAGACAGAACTCCCCACGTATCAGAAACAGAGAATAGGAAGGGAATGAGAGAATTACAAAGTTATATTAGAGAGGTGTGTTGTTCCTTCGAATGTCAAAAGGAGTTTGGATTTTATTTAGAGAGCAAATGAGAGTCAGTGTGTGCGTGTGTATGTGCATGTGTTTAGTGTGTTTGTTTGCTCTGTTGTTTTTTACTGTGGGTAAAATATACAACACACAATTTATCATTTTAACTCTTTCTAATTGGACAGTTGAATGGTGTTCAGTACTTTCACATTGTTGTGCAATTTTCACCTCTCCAGCTCCAACGTGGTCTCATTTTCTGCAACTAAAATTGTGTACTCATTAAACATTATCACCCAGTTGCCTTTCTCCCTCAGCCCCTAAAATTTATCATTCTACAATCCATTTATCTATCATCTATCTATCTATCTATCTATCAATCATCTATTATTATTATTGTTATTGTCTATCATCTATCTCTATGAATTTGGCTAGTCTATGTACCTGAAATAGTGGAATAACACAGTTTTTGCTCTTTTGTGACTGGCTTAGGGACCATACTGTTTGCTTTTTCACTTTGTAAATTTTTTGTTGTTGCTGAGAACGAGACTCTTTTTTAAGTGCTTATTTTTGAGAGATAGAAAGTATGCATAAAATAAAATTGGATGGAATGTAGACCTAATTATGAAATGTAAGTGACAAAACTTCAGATAAAATGATAGTAGGGTATCTTCACTATTGGGGTAGATTATTTTTTAATGAGACAAAGAAGAAACAATCTACATGGAAATTTTAAATATGTTTCTCAGAACACCTGCTATGGGAATAAAATATCAAGGTATAGAATTGGGGAGAAAAAAAAGTCTAGGGTCTCCTGGATGGCTCGGTCAGTTGAGCGTCTAACTTCGGCTCAGGCCATGGTCCCTCTGTTCATGAGTTTAAGCTCATCACCATGGAGCCTGCTTAGATCCTCTTTCCGTCACCCCCTGTCCCTCCCACAGCAGGTGTTCTGAAAAATGTATTTGAAATTTCTATGTACATTGTATCTTCTGTTTCATTAAAAAACAATCTACCCCAAGATTGTGAAGATACCACACTATCATTTTATCTGAAGTTTTATCACTAACGTTGCATAATTAGGTCTATATTCTATCCAAGTTTATTTTCTGTATAGTGTGGGCTAGAGTTCAAGAATTTCTCTTTTCTCTATGGATATCTAGTTGTCACATTGCCATTTATTTAAAAAAATAATCTGCTCATGAGGTTGTAATATTATCCTCGTTTTAATTCAAGTGACATACTAGCAGATCTAATAATAGTGGGTCTATGTTCTGCCCCATTGTTTTGTCTGTATATTTACTAATGGAAAATCTCAGTTAGTATAGCTTTATGTCTGGCTATGGAAGTTTCTTGCTTCTATGTTTTTCAACACTGTCATTGCTGTTAGCAGCACTTTGCATTTCCCTGTATGTTTTGAAACGAACTTGAATCTTTCTATACTCAGTTGTATTTTGATTGGGATTTTATTGAGCCCATTATAACAATTGGAGATAATTAATTGATATCTGTATTATCTAGTATTTTCAATCCAACATTTATGCTCTCATCTTTAGTTTTCATTGTAACATCAAATTTTCTCATCACTAAATTAAATTTTCAAATATTTGAGATTTCAAATCTATTCTAATGATAGACAAATAGGTTTGTGAATCTCCTTTCATGTAATGTCCTTGTCTGTGTTGTATATCAAGATAATTCTGGCCTCATAAAAATGGTAAAAAGTATCTTTATTTTTGTTTCTTCTGAAACGTTTATATAATCTTTTAGTTATTTTTTCTATGTATAGTAACATTTGTTACTAATGTTTTCTTTTTGTAAGTTTTTATAAAATGGATTTCATTTCTTTAACAAACATTTGATTACACAATTTTCGTTTCATCTTCAATTGATTTTAAGTATTATTTTTGAGAATTTGTCTATTTTGTCTAAATTCTTAGTTCTGGCCTAAAATTTTTCAGATAAGCCATTAATATGCTCTTTAGATCTAGATCTATTAAGAAGTTGCTTTCTAGTTCCTGAAACTAGTAGTTTTTTCACTTATTTTTTCTCTTAATCAGTCTTGATAAAGTATTATCAGTGTCAATATGGTCAAAGAACTTTTACGTTGTTTAATATGTAATATAGGTGATAGATGACAGATAGATATAGATAGACAGACAGATAATAGATAAATGGATAAATAGATATGTAGGTAGACAGATATCCATTTGTTCTGCTTTGTGGCTTCTTATTTTCTTTATTACATGTGATTTTCTATACTTTTTCTAGGTTTTTTATTTGAAATGCTTAGATTATTGATATTCAGTTTTATGTTTTTAAATAAAAGTACTTTTCTTATGAATTTCCCTCAAAAACCTGCTTTAGCTTCATCTTCTTATCTTTTTTAAATATATTTTATTGACAAATTGGTTTCCGTACAGCACCCAGAGCTCATCCCAACAAGTGCCCTCCTCAATGCCCATCACCCACTTTCCCCTCTCCCCCACCCCCAATCAACCCTCAGTTTGTTCTCAGTATCCAAGAGTCTCTTATGGTTTACCTCCCTCCTTCTCTGTAACTTTTTTTTTCCCCTTCCCCTACCCCATGGTCTTCTGTTAAGGTTCTCAGGATCCACATATGAGTGAAAACATGGTATCTGTCTTTCTCTGACTGATTTATTTCACTTGGCATGATACCTTTAAGTACCATCCACGTTGCTGCAAATGGCCAGATTTCATTCTTTCTCATTGCCAAGTAGTATTCCATTGTATATGTAAACCACATCTTCTTGATCCATTCATCACTCTCAACAATAGCCAAATTATGGAAAGAGCCTAAATGTCCATCATCTTATTATCTTTAATGTCATATCTTTACTATTATCATTTAATTTTAATTTTCTATTTTAATTTTATTACTAGTTCTTCTTGGTTTTCAATCTCATTGTGTTAGTTTGCCTGGGTTGCCATAACAAATTGCCACAGCCTGGGTGGGTCAAACAACAAAAACATTATTTTCTCACACTTCAGGAAGCTGGAAGTCCAAAATCAAGGTGCCAGTTGGTTGATATATTTTGAGGAATCGGTCGTTTCGATTAAGGCCCCATTCTATTAGCCTCATTTTAAATAATTTGCCTCTTAAAATGCCCTATTTTCAAAAACAGTCATACCCCTATGACCCACTCATGTGACCTCATTTAAACTTAATTACCCCTTTGAAGATTTTATCTCCAAATGTAGTTACATTCTAAAGTTATGAGCTTGGAACTTAAAATATATGAATTTTGGGAGGTCACAATTTAACTTACCACATTATTGAAGTTTACTGTTTATTTTGCATATTTTGTGTTTTGTTTACTAGCTTAATTTCATTGAGGTCAGAGAAAACACTAGGAATATTTTATTTCAGGTTTAATGGCCCCCTGTGTAACAGATTTTGATAAATGTTTTGGTAAGTGTTCCCAATACAATTTATATATATATATATATATATATATATATATATATATAAATTCTTTCATTATCCTGTATAGTACTATAAAAGCATTGTATGCATGTGTGTGTGCATGTGTGTGTATGAGTGTGAATACATACATACTAATTTGCTCAATTTGATAATCAGGTCAGATCTACAATATAGTGAGTGACATTTCTGTCTCGTTATCTTCGCTACTGAGAAAGGTGTGTTAATGTATTGCTATCTGATCATGGTTTGCCTGTACTTCCTTTTAACTGTGTCAAATTTTGCTAAAGGTATTTTGAAACTATATTAATGGGTCTATATCGACTTAGGAGTGTCATATCTTATGGTTGGGTTGATAATGTTTACATTATAAAATGGCTTTTTTTTTTAATCTCTGGCTTGAAAAACTCGCTTTAGTACTTATGTTAGTGCTTAAATTTTTTGTCTTACTTTGCACAGTTTCAGAGCTTGACAAATCCTTGAGGCAGGGACAAAGCAGCATTCAGCCAATTATTTGGGCACATTAAGTTCAGTTTTTCCACTCCCCTTTAGTGAGACTGCCAAAAGTTCTTCTCTCCCTCGGTAAGAATGTAGTGAGACCCAATGTTCATTCTGAGTCTCTAACACAAGCCCTGGTTGGGAGATACCCCTAGGGAGATGTATTGCCTTCAGCTCAATTTTAAGAGTACCCCGTATCTATGTCCATAGCGTCTCTAGGTCCTGATCCTTATAAAGCTCTTTATTGTTTAAAAGCAGATGATACTTTTACTATTTACTACGTCTTCTTGTAGCTATTGGAGGTAGTAACATTCTACTCATACACTATTCCATTTTAATCAGAAACCTCAATCTTCGTTAAAACTAAAAGCAGAGGGATGCCTGGGTATCTCCGTCAGTTAAGCATCCAACTTGACTTCCAGTCACGTCAAGATCTCACAGTTCACGAGTTCCAGCCCTGCATCTGGCTCTGTGCTGACAATGCAGAGTCTGCTTGGATTCTCTGTCTCCCTCTTCCTGCCCCTCCCCCACTCACACAGCCTCTCTCTCAAAATAAACAAATAAATAAATAAACTTTAAGAAAAACAACTAAAATCAGCAGTCTTACATATGTGATATTTGTTATTTGTGAAAGAAAAGAGGAAAGGAAAATGCCGTATTAACTCTAATAATCATACAATATAAGAATAACTTAAAATACCTAGGGGGCATTTTGAACAGATTGAATCAAATGATTGATTCTAGTATCAAATTATTTATTATTTTTACCCAGGATAGAATTCTATAGTGTTAAATAAACTTAAAACATTAGATTTCCAGGTGAATTTTATATTTTGGTATGAAACTATAGAAGCCTGACCATATTAGGCAAACTGCCTGCACAATAATTCTTATTCTTCTCTCAAGTCAATTGCAAAATTTTATGTTATGGTTTTACTGTAACTCATATCCTACACAAAATCCTAATTGAAAAGAGTTTGACAGCCTGTGTTTTAACCTCCTCTAGACAATACTAGACAATACGACACATCCCCAAACCATATTGTACAATTTGTTACAAATTGCAGTTTACTCAAGAGAGACTTAAAATGATGATAAATGACAGAATTAGTTAGAATAAGTTACTCTGACTTTGAAAATGATTTCTAGTCCACGTTGGGAAGCCATAAAATACAATCACATAAACTAAATCAAATCTGGCAGGGAAAAATTTCAGATACCTGGAGATATCCTTTGTCATGACAGCCTATATTGAAATTTAAATAAGAACGTATACAAAATACACTTTTTGAATATCTTCTACTTTTAAAAATTATTTTGACTCATAAGTAAATACCCTAGATCTGCCCTTATGAAAGAGTAAGTAGGAGACACTGACCGGCTTATAACAACTTTGTAAAATAGGTAAAACCCTGCCCTCTATACTTTCAGAGAAAAATGAGATTTAATTAATTAATTGCATAACTTATTTTTTCTGAATAAAATACTTATAAAGATTTAAGACTGGAAATAAACCGGCATTAATTCTTATATGACTCATAAGCATGGATTATACCCTGTTCTGAGGCAGGAAACATGACTATCTGGTCCTCCGCTATTTCTTATGCCAGGCACATGGTAGGAATCACTAATCAATTCAGATTTAATTAATTTAAATCAAAGGGACATTATACAAATATTTAATCCTTTTCAAAATTCAATAAACTTGCTATAAATATCATATTTCCAAGACAAGGAAGAAGACAATAAAAGGTAACAAGCCTTTAACCTAGTATACATCTAGGAGCCTAGTATATGTCTTTTTTTTTAATTATTACTTTAAAATTTTTATTTTAGGGAGAGAGAGATGGGGAGGGCAGGGAAGGGACAGAGGAAGAGAGAGAATCTGAAGCGGGCTCCATTGCTCAGTGAATGGAAGGGGGCTTGATCCCATGACCCAGGGTAATAACCTATAATCTGAGTCATCAGAAATCTGATGCTTAACCAACTGAGCCACCCAGGTGCCCAGAGATTAGTAAATTTCATCTGACTCCTTAGCTTCTGCTCTTTCTGTTATAGCTTACCACATCCAGCAATATTCACTTGTTTCTGTTTTTAGTGTTCTATGACACGTGTGTGTGTGTATGTGTGTGTCTAAGTGTGAATCTTGATAGATTACAGAAATTTTGGATATTTCCTTTTTATATGGTGATCTCGAATTAATACCTTCATCTTGTGTTTTTATTCTCATTTTATTCTCAAATATGTGCACTACCTTTCTTGTTCCTATCTCTAAAGTTTGACTTTTACTATCCTAATATATAAGTATCATTTGCTACACTTAAATTTGGACATTTTTGCATGAGTCAGTGTTCTGCAGAGAAACAGAGGCAGTAGGATATTTATATATATATATATATGTGTGTGTATATATATATGTGTATATATATATGTGTGTGTATATATATGTGTGTATATATATACATGTGTATATATACATGTGTGTGTATATATATATATATATATATATACATATATGAATTAGTTAGAATAAGTTTCCACATATATGGAGGCACATGATGTCATATGATTATGGAGGCATTGAAGTCCCATGATCTAATTTCTCCAAGTTAGACACCCAGGAAACCAGTGGTGTAATTCTAGTCTGAGTTCAAAGGCCTGAGAACCAGGAGAGCTGAAGATATAAATCCTAGTACAAGATGGGGCACCTGGGTGGCTCAATTGGTTTTGAGTCCAACTCTTGATTCTGGCTCAGGTCATGATCTCATGGTTTGTGAGTTCAATCCCTGAGTCTGGCTCAATGAAGAGCCTGCTTGGGATTCTCTCTCTCTCTCTCTCTGCCCCTCCACACTCACTCTCTCTCTCTCCTCAAAATAAATAAATAAACTTTATTTAAAAAAAATCCTAGTATATGAGCAGGAAACTGATGTCCCAGATCAATAGGCAGCCAAGAAACAGAGTAAATTCCTTCTTCCACTCCCTTTTGTTCTGTTCAGGTCCTCAATGGATTGAATGGTTTCCACCCACACCAGGGAGAGTCATCTACTTTATGGAATCCAGTGATTCAGATGTTAATCCCATCTGGCAACATCTTCACAGACACACCCAGAAATAATGTTTAATCTAGGCACCCACGGCCAGTCAAATTGACACTTGAAATTAACCATCAGATTATTTCTCACTTCTCCTATTCTCCAGAGAATTTCACACATAAAATTTGGATCACCTGTATCTTTGAAGAGTATGTGTGAATTGTGCATAAGTGTAAGTATGAATACACACACACTCACACACACATACACACACACACACACACACACACACACAGACAAACACACATGAGAATCTTACAAGGTAAAAGAAAACAGGAGTCTGAAACCACAGGGCAAAACTCAGGCTTTTGTTTCCAGTGATGTACAATAAGCATTCTGAAAAAATATAATAAATGAATATATATAAGTAAACATCTATATCCTCAAAATTATCAACAGTCTTCCATCACTCTATGGGTAGTACTTGTCATTAAGAATGAAATTCCTCGGGCACCTGGGTGGCTCAGTCGGTTGAGCGTCCAACTTCAGCTCAGGTCACGATCTCGCGGTCCGTGAGTCCGAGCCCCACGTCAGGCTCTGGGCTGATGGCTCAGAGCCTGGAGCCTGCTTCCGATTCTGTGTCTCCCTCTCTCTCTGCCCCTCCCCCATTCACGCTCTGTCTCTCTCTCTCTCAAAAATAAACATTAAAAAAAAAAGAATGAAATTCCTTAAGACATAAAGAAACAAAAATACTAGATCAGTTCCAAGAACACATCTATATTTGAACCTGGTTCAGTCCCCTGATGATGTGTTCAAGTTATTTGACAGAATGTGTGTGGTTGACAAGATGGAATGTGGGCTCTAAGAAACTAGAAAAATAAGTCAAATATTTAAATTTTAAGGAATCAAGACTATACAAAGATAAATGTTCAAATATTTGAGAGCATAGAGATTTGAATACTGGAAAAGACTTAGCCTTCAGCAACTATAGAATGGGTATTATGACCATTTTGTTCACAGATAGTTGTATAAGCAACTGTTGTAAAACTTAAAAACATTTTATTGTATATCATGTATTTGTGGGCAAATAATTCAGATAGGACTTTGCTAGGAGACACTTCAATTAAAGATGACCTCTGGGCTCTAAAACCACTTTCCTCAACTACCGAGCAGAGTTACCCGGAAATCAAGACTCAGCTAGGTCCTCTCCCTGTCTATGACACCTCAGGACCTCTCTAGGTAGTCTCTCCATCAAGTTAGTTGAACTTACATGATTATTCTTGGCTTGTAAACTGAATCTTTTTAGGGGTCTAGATGGTAGTTTCCAGTTTTGTGTGATTTACCCTCAGAAGGCCTGGAATTGACTTTTACCACATGATTGGTCAAGCAAGTTACTAAGGCCAGCATAGGGTAATGGGTGAGGAAATTAGATTTCATCTCTCAGTGAGAATTATAAAATAATTTGTAACCAGAATCCATCACAATGAGCTTGTAAATATCATAATTAATGGTACAGAACTAATCTGGTCGGCATCAATGTGGGAAGACTTATGTCAATGTGAGTCTATTCCAAAAGTCATTTGACTTTGACCCATCTCCTGGAGGCCAACTGTTCAGCAAACATATGAGATAATCAAAGAATATAGGGAAAGAAATCAAGCTGTAAAATACAGGAAAAAAATGTGATACCTTGTAAGTAGAAAGCATGATTATTCTGGAGGGCTCTTAATGCAAGAATATGCTTAGGGGGCTTATCAATAGAAAATAATGACTTCAAATGCATAGAAACATGACATTGTAGATAAAAGTTCTAGCAGGTCCTAGCTACTTTGTGTTATTTGAGTCCTAGGCAGGATTATCGAGTTACATATCTGTGAAAACAGGCATGCATAAATATACATACAAACACAGAGCTTAATGGTTTTAAAACACCAGAAAAAAAATTAAAAGGAAGCATTTAAAAAATGAATATACTAATCAATATACTAATCAATATAATCTCCCATGAATATCATCATAAGATAGTTCCCATAGTAAGAAAGTGTATCAGGGTTGGAAGAAACAAAGGTATTTTTATTGCAGGAGACAGATTAATGACATTTCTGCATTACCATCTATATTCACTCATTATTGAATATTTAGTAGAGAAAGCAGATCTATTTGTTCCATCTGCTTTTATTAATCAGTATTGGAAGTGATACGGACTGCCTGTCATCACTTGTCTCCATTTTGATACAATGTCAAAGTATTTGCATTATTTGGTTGGTTCCAACTGATGACCAATGTGTTGCTAATGGGTACTCCTGGATCATGTGTTCACCATTTTGTGCCAACTCCATCACCACCACCTTATGGCTACAAAACAACCCATATTCTTGTCCATCGGAAAAAGTTTTTCCCCTCTTTGATCCCTCTCATCAATCGCATCTATCAGAAATGTGTGTTATGTTTCCTTTTGACACTTGTACATCTAAGAAACACTGTGAAGGAAAGGGTGGGGATAGATCAATTACCTTTGATGCGAGTGATTTATCTTGAATATAAACTGAATTTTATAGATGGAAACAAAGATTTCAATGCCCAGAGCTCAATAACCACTAACATATTATCTCTGGGCTCCTGGGTGTCTCGGTGCATTAAGTGTCTGACTTCAGCTCAGGTAATGATCCCACGCTTTGTGAGTTCAAGCCCACATCACGCTTGCTGCTGCAGGGGGGAGCCTGCTTTGAACTCGCTGTCTCCCTATCTCTCTGCCCCTCCTCTGCTTGTTCTCTCTCCCTTTCTCTCTCTTTCTCTCTCTCTGTCAAAAACAAACATTGAAAAATAAAATAAGATATTATCCCAAATGCATGTATTCAAAACAATATATGTTATACCTGAATATCTAGATAGATGTTCTTTTGGCTTTTCTTTTTTATTATGAGATACTTATGAACTATGTGTATTTGCTAAGTCATTCTGATACATAGTCTGTTACTTGGTTACATTTCCTATTCCAGGGCGAAATATTCACAGGAAGGATGTTAATAAATACACGTTTAAAAAGATTTCAAAACCAAATTAATTGAGTAGAGTGGAATAGAATTACCAAAGGTGAGAAAATTTAACACCACCAAATGTGCTCCCTCATAAATTAATTTTTTTTCTCAGCTATTGGTTAAGTAGTAAGCAATGAAACATTTAGTTTTTCCTTTTTGCAAGTCAAGTTTTTCGTTTGTTTTGTTTTTCATGATAGTGTGGTAAAGAGCCACCTTGAGTTAGAGGCAGAAAAAGCTAACAGATTAAGAAATAATGAGATAGGAATAAATTATGTTATTGCATATGACTTTGTAATTTGGTGAAATTAT
Source organism: Prionailurus viverrinus (assembly GCF_022837055.1). Lineage (NCBI taxonomy): Eukaryota > Metazoa > Chordata > Mammalia > Carnivora > Felidae > Prionailurus > Prionailurus viverrinus. The sequence goes on along the minus strand of NC_062569.1, from coordinate 138,583,105 downwards.
CATTTGTCCTGACAATTTATCTTTTTATGTAATATTATTAAACTTGAAATTCAAATGTAAAGTCTAATTAGAAAATATTTTCCAAGGGGTGCCTGGGTGGCTCAGTCTGGTTAAGTGTCGGACTTCAGCTCTGGTCATGATCTCACAGCTTGTGAGTTCAAGCCCTGTCTTGGGCTCTGTACTGACAGCTGGGAGTCTTGAGTCTGTTTCATATTCTATGTCTTCCTCTCTCTCTCTGAATCTCCCCTGCTCGCACTCTGCCTCTTTCTCTCAAAAATAAATAAATCTTTAAAAAAAAGAAACTTTTTCCAATAAACATGATCAAATTTATGTGAGAATTTTTTACCTTTACATGGAATATTGTTGATCTGATTTTATGATCTAATTCAGAAGCCATTAGGGATGATATATATGGTATCTGTTATACAATTGGCATATCCCAGTAAAGCTAAATTAATAAGAATTTTCCTCATTATAATTTATTGACTGCCTGATGCTTTATTTTGAAAATCACTGGTTATGATTTGCAATTGGTTTGGCGAGGTAAAATCAAAGTTATAATTTTAGGGTTCTCATTCTGCTTTTGAAGTCTTTGATTGCTAATTAGTTTGTGTTTGTTTTCAGAAGACCCAAAGATAAAGAACTTTTCAATATTATTATGCATAGCTTTCAAGACGCGGCAACCCTGCAACGTTCTAGGGCAGGTGACCAACATCATTATTACTCACTGTTGTTTGTTTATCAGGACTAAGTCATTATTGTTTATTAATTTGTAAAATAGGTCAAATACTTATTCTACAGGGTTATTGTGAATTAATACATCATATGAAAAATGATATTAGGATCATAGGTCCTAATCATAATCATAAGTTAAGACCTATGATATGAGAGGCATCAGTAACACCTATTCTGCCTTATTCCCATAATTCATTAACATAAATATAAAAGTTAATATTTAAACAAGTAAATTGTTTTGGGGACACTCTTATTCTTCTAGATACTTCTTAGATATTTGTTCATTAATCTCACCAATTACTCTCTAAGATAGGCAATGTAATTTTCCACAATTCACAGGTGACTGATGTTAATAAAATATTTATAAATATTTATAAAGTAAAGTATGTAATACCAAATTTATGGTTTTTCTTTTTACTTAAGATTTGTGTTAACATATTATCCATTCTCACTAAAGCAGCATAAAAACCTGTCACAACATGAAGTTAATACTGTGCACGGGCTCTAACAGTCAGACTTAAAATAATGGGCTGCTGTCCTGGGTCAAGGTTAAAGGCTCATTTGGCATTTTAAAAGAAAACTGTCTTCCAGATTTGAATTAGGTCATTCTGGCAGAAGGTGTTATCAAACTTTCTGCTTAAAAGATAACCCCATTGTATAAACTGCAAATATAAATGACCTCAAAGGAAAAAATTAATGAAGCATTTTCAAGGATTTTATTTTTTCACAGCATGATCTCTTCTTTAAAGTTACATCAAAGATGGGATGTTATAACCTAGAACTATGGCTTTATCAGAAGGATACCTTTATGTAAAATACCAATTTTACAGGATTAAAATATCTTACTCTGGGAAGACTCTAACAAGAAAATTCATGTTGAAAAAGATTTATACTAAAAGAGTTTTCAATATGTAAATATGAACAGAATATACATGGATATAAAGGCATTTTTGGCAATATATCAATATAATTCCATAATGTAAGTGTAGACTATGGTATATCAACTTATTAATGTTGTAATGTATATTGTTTTAAAAACAATAAAAAGGCTATACAAATATTAGAAAAATGATGTTAGGGAATGAACACAAGTGGGAAACATTCCTGGAAAAATTTTATTTATAAACAAATTTCAAAAACTAATAAAATTAGATAAAATTTAATTTAAAGACTATTTACTTACTGTACTACATACCAAGCCATGACCCCAGTTCCAGGCAAAATACATACCTGTACTATATTTTATTCAATTACATTTTTCCCCCACAGTCCAGTAATTTATTTTATATCTGAGTAATTTCACAAACAAACCTGATGAATAGCAATATTTTGTTTGCGTTCCCGCTTCCATACACTCAGTATCTAAAACACCATAGTATCCAACACACGCAAACCCATGGGGAGGGTTAGTAAATACACACAGATTAGAATCATGGCGCTCTTTGCTCTGGAATGGGATGATCCCACAGGATACAGCTCGGGATACAGCAGAGCATAAAGACACATGTTACATATGAAGTGACCAAAAATACACTAGCATTTTCAGTATGTGTGAAGAGGAAAGCTGCAGAGGTTAAAGGGCCTTTTGTGCTCATTGAAAAGTCAGGCAGGTTGCCCCTAATGTGTTTTCCAAATATTTTGGAGAGTACTGCATTCCAGGGTAGGATATGCTTATTAGTGTTGTCTTCATCGCCTTGATAGTCTTACATAGTCACATCCCAGTTTTTGGTTTTTTTTGCTGTAGCTTTTGTTTGAATGAAAGAAATGTAAGTGAATTCAGACAATACATATCATCTATCTATCTATCTATCATGAATGTATGTGTATAAAGAAAACTATTTCATTTCCTTTATGTATCATTCACTCACATATGTAGCTCATTTAAACAATTGGATAATGGAACATCACTTCTTTTTTAGATAAGGTAACTAAGGCCTAGGGAGGATAATTTGTTTCTAACAGGAAATGATGCAAGAACAATTGACTCAGACCTGACAGATTCCAGTGCTTATGTCTTATCATTACAATACTTTATTTCTGGGAGGCACCTGGGTGGCTCAGTCAATTAGGTGGTTAAGCATGGAACTCTTGGTTTCCTCCTAGGTCATGATATCATGGTTTTTGAATTCCAGCCCCACATAAGGGCTCCCCACTGACAGTGAAGAGCATTCTTGGGATTCTCTCTCTCCTTCTTTCAGGAGACCAAATTGTGTATATCTCTTCTTTCTCTGACTCTCCCCTGCTCTCTCTCTCTCTCTCAAAAATAAACAAACTTTAAAAAGCAAAGCAACAACAACAAAAAACCCAATACTTTATCTCTGATTGTTGTTTCTTTGAAGTATTAAAACTTTATTGGTTAGATATTAAATTAGTTTATGAGGCAGATAGCTTCTTAAATGCTACTTATCTCATAATTTTTATTTGACAAAATAGTACATTTGTATACTATAACGTGTCCAAAGTATAAAAAATAAAACTAACAAACGTCTGCATGCATTTTGAGAACAGATACTAAGTTTTTATATTGTGGGAATTAGGTAGCATTACAAACTTTTGAAAACTTGGGGCGCCTGGGTGGCGCAGTCGGTTAAGCGTCCGACTTCAGCCAGGTCACGATCTCGCGGCCCGTGAGTTCGAGCCCCGCGTCAGGCTCTGGGCTGATGGCTCAGAGCCTGGAGCCTGTTTCCGATTCTGTGTCTCCCTCTCTCTCTGCCCCTCCCCCGTTCATGCTCTGTCTCTCTCTGTCCCAAAAAATAAATAAATGTTGAAAAAAATTAAAAAAAAAAATAAAACTCCAGGCAAAAACAAAAATCATTTCATATATAATTAATTTGATTTATAAATTAAGAAAAGCTTTGTATCTATCCACTAATCTAAGGTATTACTCCACTAGATATCTAAAGAAACTTCCTATGTTAAAAAAAAACATAAAATATGAAAAAGCAACAATTGAAAAAAGGATTTTGAACATGTAAAACATTGCAATGAATAAATAAAAAATTACCATTAAAATAAAAGAGATACTGTTTTTACCTGTATTAGGTAAGCAATAATGGGGGGCAGGGGGATATCCAGGGTTGTTCATGAAGTGTGAAATGAAAAACAATTCTAGGGAATATATTTTTTTAAATTTTTTAAATATGTATGAAAGGCTTTTCTTTGGAGGAATTACAAAAACAATGGAAAACATAAAAACGCTAAATCACGATCATTAAAAATTTGTTGTCTGGCCATACAACGGAATGCTATGTGCTTCCTAAAAAAGATAAAGGAATAGCTAACATCATGAGAAGTGTTTCTGATATGCTGAAAACTCAGGAAACCAAATTGTGTATATCTCCATCTGTATACTGATGGAGAATAAAAAGCGAGAGCAAGCGAAAAAGAGTGAGACTGATGATAAAGCGTGAAGAGGAAACAGAGAGACTATGAGAGAAAGAGGTAAGAGATAGGCCAGTAGATTCACTGGGATAAGTGTATGATTTCTGAATGGGATTATAGGAGATTTTACATTCTATTCTTGTAGTTTTTACATTCTATTCTTGTATTTTTCTATATTTTCCAAATTTCATTTAAAAGTTTACATATTTAAAATATATTTTACTTATAATATGAAAATTATCCTTAAAATTTATAAGACACCCAGATAAAATGTGAACAGTTTTAGTTTGTTTGTTTGTTTGTTTTTTTAATTTTGAACCACGGTGCATTCTCAGCAATGGTTCCTACAAGCATCCTCTCTAATTTATTTCATTGGTTACAGTGATAGGCAGAATTCTAAAGGTGTCCCCCAAATCCCTGTCCTCTAGTCATTCAGTAAAACACTAGTCCAGGTATGCTGTGAAACAACTCCATGGTTGGAATTAAAGTTCTTGACCTTGAAACAGGGAGATTGTCTTAAATTGTCAAAGTGGCCCAATCTAATCACTTGATCCCTAAAAAAGCCTGGGACAAACTCAGGCCTAGGGTTGTTGTCTTCCAAGTTGAAGAATGGGACTGCAAGCAGCAGCCTGGAGAAGGTGAGAAGCAACCCCAGCCAAGAGTCAACAAGGAAATACAGACTCCATCCTAGGCACCACAGCAGGGAGTGCGCCCGACAGACACTTTGATTTCAGCCTTTTGAGACCCTAAGCAGATCTTTGTTTAAAGCTGCTAAACTGTGGTACTTTTACCAGAGCAATAGAAAATTAATAGTCACTGCTTTCTAGGTCCATTCTCCCACCCCTCATCATATTGTTGATGCTCTAACGTGTTTAATATATATCACTGAATTGGTAAGTTAGTCATATAAAAAAGTAATATTTATATGTGCAGGTAATGTAATTAATATAAATGAATTTTTGCTATATAAATTGTATAAATAATTTGTATAAATGAATTTATTTGGGGCACCTGGGTGGCTCAGTCGGTTGAGCATCTGGCTTTGGCTCAGGTCATGAGGCTCAGGTCATGATCTCACAGTCTGTGAGTTCAAGCCCTGCGTCAGGCTCTGTGCTGACAGCTCAGAGCCTGGAGCCTGCTTCGGATTCTGTGTCTCCCTCTCTCTCTGCCCCTCCCCTGCTCATGCTCTGTCTCTCTCTGTCTCAAAAATAAATAAAAACATTAAAAAAATTTAAAAAAATGAATTTATTGCCTCTCAAGATTTGAACAGTTACATGTTTATCTGTGTTCATAGGTTACTGCTTTTAAATTTTACATAATTCATGGAGTCAAAGAGGTATCAGAATATGTCACTTTTTCTTTCCTCCTGTGACAGTCTTACAGTTAGCTTTGGTTCTTCACAAATGCAAACAGTATTGTGATTAATATCCAAGCTCAGGACTAATTATATACCTGTTACATTAATTCATAATTTATCTAAATTATTTGCTATTACTTTATATAATGATTACACTATACCATCCTAAGATAATCAAACCTTCCTTTCACCTTTGTTACTTTCTTTAACACTCCATATGTTTGCATAATATATTTGAATTAATTTTGCCAATCGTATCAATGTGAACTTTAATCTCACTTTTGTTTTAAAATACATTTCTTTTAGGGCGCCTGGGTGGCGCAGTCGGTTAAGCGTCCGACTTCAGCCAGGTCACGATCTCGCGGCCCGTGAGTTCGAGCCCCGCATCAGGCTCTGGGCTGATGGCTCAGAGCCTGGAGCCTGTTTCCGATTCTGTGTCTCCCTCTCTCTCTGCCCCTCCCCCGTTCATGCTCTGTCTCTCTCTGTCCCAAAAATAAATAAACGTTGAAAAAAAAATACATTTCTTTGATTTCTATCCATGTTAAGTATGTCTTCATATTCTTGTTCACTATTCATTTTTTTCTGTCTGTAACCAGTCTGTTTATATATATTTTTTTTGCCTATTTTCCTTTGATCTGTATGTTTTTTTTTCTCTTGTTTAGTTTTAAAAGTTTCTTGTAAATTCTAACTGATAATGTGAAGACGTTTGGGGAGGCAATTTTATCATCCTTATAGAAATATAATTTATACAACACAATCCACCTATTTTCAATAGCAATATTGTGATATTGTTGGAGGTCTGTCCTTTTTGTTTTTCATTTAGGTGAATATATAGTGGTGTCTTCTTGTCAACGTATAAATGATGTAGCAAGGTAGTAATGAGTGTTGATTAGAGCAACAAGTTTGATGTTTCTTCAAAACTTTAACATTTCCACCTTGAGTAGGCTGGTGTTAGAGAAGAAAAAGAAATATAACATGAAAATATTCCCAGCATAATTTTTTTTGTTTACTTATTTATCTTGAGAAAGAGAGAGAAAGAGAGAAAGAGCAGGGGAGGGGGCAGAGAGAGAAGGAGAGTGAGAATCCCAAGCAGGCTTCGCACTGTCAGCACAGAGCCTGACACGGGGGCTCCAACTCACGAACCGTGAGATCGTGATCTGAGCCAAAATCAAGAATCGGAACCTTAACCAACAGAGCCATCCAGGCACCCCATCCAGGCATGATTTTTTAATTCTTTTTTTAAACAGCTTTACTGAGGTGTATTTTACATATTATACAATTAATCATTTCTTGTGAACAATTCAAGAATTTACAGTAACTTTACTGAATGATTACACCATCACCATAAATCTATTTCAGAATGTTTTTATCCAAGATTGCCCATTTGCAGTTAATTCTTGCCTCCACCCCAGACCCAGGCAGCCACTAATTTATTAAACATTTTGTGAATAGTTCCTGTAAGTGGATTTATAGAATATGTGGTCTTGTATCCAGCTTCTTTTACTTAGCATAATGTGTTTAGAAGTTCATCCTTAAGGCAATCGTTTTCTTTTCAATTTTGAATAATGTTTCTTGCTATGGATATACTACATATTATCTATCAACCAGCTGATAGATATTTAATTCTTTGCAAATTCTCTATATTGTGTTCACAGGTTTTCTCTCTTATGAATAATGCTGCTCTAAGCATTTCACTTCAGTCTTTTTGTAGACACGTTGTCATTTACCTTTGACAGATACCTAGGAATGGAATTATTAGATTATATGGTAGTTTTACTTTTAGCTTTTAGAGAAATCTACGAACTGCTTTTGAAAATGGTCGCACTATTTTACGCTCTTGTTACAACATGTCTGGTTTAGCCACATCCTCGTCAACATGTGTTATTGTTTGTCGTTTTGATTATAGCCATCCTCCTACATAGGAAGTAGTATCTCATGAGCTAATTTGCATTTCCCTAATTACTAATGATATCAAATAACATTCTATTCATTTGAAATATTATAATTAGCTGATTGTTGCTTTGATGCACACTGTTCATTCACATCCCGCTTGATTAATTGAGATACTTATTTTGAGCCATAGTAGATAGATGAATAAAGCTAATAGTGTGCATAATATTAATATAAATCACTTCAAAGAGCACAGGGTACTTGTGAAAATATTTTGAATTAATGAATAGTAGCACATTTATGCAGTTAAATATTAAATACTATTGACATTTCAGAAATTGCACACCTACGTTAAAATGAACAAGCTATATTAGAATTAAATTTTTTTAAGTATAGCTTACTCGTGAATGATATAAAGTTAATTAGTTTACTTCCTTGATGGTATCAGCTTATATAAGTCACAAAGATATTCCACAGAATCTCCTTTTCTATACAGATCTGGATTAGACTTGAAGAGAAATTTTGCACAATATTTGGAAGGCAAAGTAAAGCACCAGCCATCATTGGGTTTGTAGGCTTCCTGACTATATGAAATTCTGATTTACAGAACATGAATTATAGGACTATAAACCATAACCTCTTGAAATATCTGTTGCACCAGAAGGAAATTATTTACATCTCCAGTGGACAAAAACCTATACGTTAACCTCTTCCCCTACAGAGTAGTTAAATAATAATAGCTCTGTAAATAAAAAGTCTAGTGCAGCATTTTCTCTAAAAGAAAACCAGCGACTTGGCATAGTTGCCTAAAACAAATTAACTCAATATCTAAATATACTCAAACAAGAAAGCACACACTTTCCTGGAGAGCCTGGGTGGCTCAGTCGGTTGAGGGTCCGACTCTTGATTTTGGCTCAGGTCATGATCCCAGGGTGCTGGATTGAGGCCTCTGTGCTAAGTGTGGAGCCTGCTTAAGATGCTCTGTCTCTCTCCCTCTGCCCCTCTCCCCAACTCGCACTCTCTCTATCTGTCTCTCTCTCTAATAAAATAATAATAATAAATTAAAAAAAAAAAAAAAGAAAGCACAACATTCTTTAGCACACGCTTTCTTTACCTTCTACTTCCAGGCAGTTGCCAGTTATTGGTATCCTTTGGAATTTCTAATTTTATGGATAAATTCCTCTTCCTTTTTTCCCTTCTCTCTTCTACCTTCTCTGATAAATCTTATCCAGGTAACCACACATTTCACTAAGAACTTTACTTTCTCTTACTATCCCATATCACAGTGATTTCTTCCAAGGTTTATTTTTTGTTTTGCTTATAATATTCTAAAATCCACTCAAGGAATTTTTATGTAAATTTTCTAAGTATTTCTTTTAACTTGAAATTTTATTTTTTTCATTGTAATTTAAGTAATCATTTAACTGCATATGTAATTCTAAGTTGAATTTTATTTTCTGTGATACAGTTTAAATATTACTCTAGTTGTGTTTTTGTAGTCAACATTTCTGTGTTTGTTCCTCATACATACTTCTTTTAAGATAATCAGTGGTTATCTCTCGGGAAAGTTAACAGTTTTATTGTTTATTCATTTTTTGTATTTTGTTTGTTTTGTCTTTGATGTGTTACAATGACCTATAATTGTGCAGCTTCTTTAGGATTGTGATCATTACCCATATCAAGAAAGTATTTTTCTATTTTAAAAAGCAGAAGAGAAATATTTGCAAAAATAATACTAATCACTTCCCAAAGTAAACAATGATGTAAAAACTCAGATGGGAAAGCCTCAGATTGTGCCAAATCAAATCACTTAGACAAGTAAACACAAACACAGATATACACACACATTTACACAAGTCCACCTGTTATCAAGTATTTCTCTCCATTTTAAATGAAGATCCTTCCTTCCATTAAACTAATGAATTCAATAATAACTCTAGTGATACAGAGAAGTCACAGGAAGTGCACAGAAACATGGGTATTTCACATATTATCACACCACTTTCTTGTCTCCTCCCCTCCCCTCCCCTCCCCTCCCCTCCTCTCCTCTCCTCTCCTCTCCTCTCCTCTTCCCTCCTCTCTTAATCCTAATATCCTGAGCCAAACTGGTTGAGTATATTTCTTTTTTTTTATATATTTAATAATGACACGATAACATTCGACAATAATGGCGAGATGGTTCATAGCAAAGGTTTCTAGATAAAAATAGAAAATCCTTTACCCTTTGAAAGGATTCAAGCTTCCATCTTCTAGGTTTATTATTTGACAAGTTAAACAGATAGTGAAGTGATTTAACAAATCCTTTTTCTTCCCAACAACATCTATATTTAGACCTATATGAATCCTATGCTATCCTTTCCTGCTCTGAGGAAATAATTGAGGTGAAGGTCACGGGGCTGAACCTGCTTTATAGACAGAAATGAACATAAACCAATTTAGTAATGACAGAAACATTATTGTCATCGCACTCATTTAAAAAAAAGTTTCATGTTTCTTGCGTGCATTTCTTTGAAGTCATGAAAAATGCCATTACTCTCCTGGGGTGAAGTCGATGCACCTCCCCTCTCACCCTCAATTCTCTGGCACCTGTGTCTTCCTTTCCCCACAGTTACTCCCAACCCCTAGCTATGTGGCTTTCCCATTTCTCCTGGACTTTTACCATATGTCTATATTTGATATTTTTAATTCATCCCTTCCTTTCATTTTCCAGATTTCTAGTTCCTATTCTTCTCCTTATGTTTTTCATTGTTAAAAAAAATCACTAAAGCTCCAAAGATGCAGCCTGATAAATAAAACACCTTGTAGAGTATTGTGATAGGAAGACCCTCTGGTAGGCCACTTTTGGAGAAAGAGGTGTATTCATATTATATACTGAAATGTGACTTAAAAATATATGCACTAAGTATCCATGCTGTCAGCATAGAACCTGAAGTGGGGCTTGATCCCATGAACCATGAGATCATGACCTGACTTGAAATTAAGAGTCAGAGGCTTAACCAGCTGAGCCAGCCAGGTGCCCCTATTGTAGTGTAAAATATTTTCCAGCGCATTTGATTATTAGCATTTGTTAAACGGGTATTATAATATTTAAAGGTAAAGGCTTGGGGGAAAAAAGGGAAATTAAAGAGAAAGGCTTGTGACAGACCAACCTAACTAACATTATGTCTGCAAAGTCATTTTATAGGACAATTCTACATTTTACGGGATAGGTTCTTGCCATAGCAAAGCAAAATAGCTATTATAATCATTGTGAGACTAGATACAAACACAAAAGAAAACCTGTGAGATTCTCTACTGGTTTTCCAGGCTTAATCCCATGAACCTAGATTAGAAAATGTATTAAGCATCATTACCAAGGTCTATCCAAGGAAACAATTGGGGCACATTTTCTCTTCAACAGTTAATATTATGAATTACAAATTAGGAGAGGTTAGGTCTCTCCGTACACTTAAAAGCAACAGGAAGATGTATAGAAAGAAAAGTAAATACAGACAGTAGGATAGAAACGATAAAGTACAAAAAGCCTTCAAAGAAAAGGGAATCCTAGCTGATTTGTAGTTAGTAGACATTTAGCTTCAGTGTAAATAGGTTTGACAATCTAAAACCAGAACTGATTGACAGCTGCATTTAAACTCCTCGTGTTTTTGGTATTACTATCACAGGGCTTATAACCTTGGAATGAGAGGACTCGATCTTTCTTCAAAACACTTTGCCTCGGTAAGGCTAATCTGAATTTCAAAGTTCTTTGAAAATTTTCCCCTTTAACTCTTAAGAGAAATGAATATTTTGCCACTGGACCTCTTTGTTGAGAGAAATCACAGTGTGTGATTTCTGGATGTCCAAATTTCAATCTTCAGTGATGAAAATATGAAACATTTTAATCAAAAGAGAAATGAAGCAATTCTCGCCATGCCCTCCTTCAGGGAGTCAACAGTCCACTGGCAGATGGAGCCATAAGCCTCAACTTAAGTTTTCTGGAATGTTCATGGTGAGTAAAAAATAACCATCAAGGTTATAATTTCACACCCCTAGAAACTATTTCAATGTGTATCAAAGAAAAAAGTCACTTGGCATCCTAATACCAATTCCCTGCACTTTCAGATCTACTTAAGTGTGTGAGGACAGAGTACATAAAAAATAAGACTTCAAATAAACTAAATTTGCACAGAAAGAGAGAGACAGAGGGAAAAAAAACCTTAACATTTACACAAAGTCAGTCAGTAAATTTCTTCAGGAAGCAAACAGACTGATTTCCACCATGGGTAAAATGTGAAAACACAACAGTGTCAAAATGCCTGCTTTTAGGTTGAAATGATTCTGTTACAAAAATTACCAAAATGTGGTTAAGCAGGTGTGTGGCTTTTATGTTTTAATCATAGAACATTTACAAAAAGCGATTCCACATATATTAACTCTGCCCTCTCCCTGGCTCCCACACAAACACACTCTCTCCATCTCTCCCTCTCTCTCTCTCTCTCTCTCTAAATAAAAATAAAATTAAAAAATTTAAAAAAAACACTAACTTGAGAAGTGTTACAACTCCAAATTAATGAATATAATATAATTAATATAACTCCAAAATATATTTGGCGTTCCCTTTGTTTTTATTTTTGTCTTGGGACTGAGGATACATGTCAACGTCCCTCTGTTAGTTTATTTTTTCTTCACTGTTTTTATGTTATCAATCTGATACACAGTTGGTTCATTTGTTTCTCTTTGCAGTTTCAAATATTCTTTCCATTCCTTATTAATTTATATTTGTTGAAACATGTAAATTAGCAACATGATATCAGAACTCGAAGCTTCTTCCACTTCATTGTATCTCCAACCTCATCATGAACCATCCACTTTAGGTATCAAGTTTCATAACTTCTGGTTGATCATTCCTGTGCTTATTTGGGCCAAAGAAGTTCTTTGCAATAAAAAGCACACTACATATACTGTTTTGCACTTTCCTCTTTATTACCAAAAATACATGGTTATTCCACTGTTCGACAGTGACTGGAGACTTTTTTCATTCTTTTCCCTTAATCGCTGAATTGTACTCAATTAAGTGGATGTATTTTAGTTTACTTTTTCAAGTTTACTTATTTCTTTTTGTTGTTGTTCTAAAGAGAGACAGAAAGAAAGTGCATGGCAGGAGCAGAGAGAACGAGAGAGAGAGCGCGTCCCAAGCAGGCTGCACGCTGTCAGCGTGGAGTCCAAGATGGAGCTCAATCCCATGACCGGTGAAATCATGACCCAAGTCCAAACCAAGAGTCAGGTGCTTAACCGATGTAGGTCTGTTTTGTTAAATGACAGAGCCACCCAGGGGCCCCTATTTTAGTTTACTTAGCTACATTTTATGTGTAAGTATTAGGACTGTTTCCCACAGTGTGACATTATATATAAGGTGACAATTAAAAACTGTGATTTTATTTCATGTTTCTTTTTTTTAAGGTGTATCTTCAAAAAAGTTCCCAGAAGTGGCTTTGCTGGGTTAATTTTAATGTATATTGCCATGTTCCCAGGTATAGGAATTGTACCATTCCTTATTCCTAGCAGCAATATATAAGAGTGGCTATTTTTATTTTAATTTCACCAATACAGCATTCTATCTAATTTCGAATTATTGTAATTCAGATGAGAAATGCTATTTCAGTGTAGGTTAAAATCCCATTGTTTAAACCTTTGTATCCGTTTTCATATCACAATATTTTATATTATCTGTTCATATCATTTGGAAAGGTTTTTAATTTTTTGACTTTGAAAAATTATTAGATATTAGTAAGATAAATCTTTATCTGATATATGCCGCTTGTTATTTTTGACCTTGATATTACTTCTGATTTTCTTATTTTGCCATGTAAAAGTTGGAGGGTTTTTTGGTAATATTTGAATTAATCAAATTTATTTTTAATGGCATTCAGCTTTGGAAGTGTTGTTTGTTTAAAAGTTTTATTTCACATGCAAATTACAAAAAATGACTTCAGTTTGCTTCTAGTACTTTCTATAGTTTTACTTTGTATATTTGTATGACACCCTTTTGAAGTTTATTTCTGTTTGGTATGTGGTATGTATCTAATTTTATTGTATTCTAAATGCCTAAGCAATTGTATCAATGCCATTTATTAAGAAAAATCATTCTTTGCTCTGGGACTTGAGATACTACCTTTATCACAAACTAAATTTTCATATATGCTTGGATCAATTTGTGATATTTTTATTTTATTCTACTAGGCTGACTATCCATTCATGTGCCAGGTGATACATTGTTTTATTCATAGAATCTTTTTAATAGCATTATTCTCCTATCCTTGTTCCTCATTTTCAAGAGTTCCCTAGCTATTCCGCTTTTTATTATTTCATAAAACCTTCAACATCAATTTCCTAGTTCCAGAAAATGAAACTGATGGTATTTTTATTAGGATCATATTAAATGTGTAAATTAACTTAGGGAGAACTGTTATGATGATAAGTCATGCTTTATGGCTATTTATCCACATTAAAAACTATCTTGGGTGTTTTGTAGGGTTTCACACTTTTCCTGATAGGAGATTTTGCAAATTTCTTTAATGTACTTTGAAAGGTTGACCTGTTTCTTAGGTTATGTAGATAAGGCTTTTCTTCTCCATTTGGTTCAATTTTCATAAGCTTGGAGAATGAGTGAAATTCACTTCTTTTCTGAAATCTTCTCTGACACTTCTCTGCACAGGGAGGAAAACTCCATTAAGGCTAGCATCATCTTCATTATAGGATACACTTTATAGCTTCATCTGTTACATAGTGGAAAATACGAGGTTTTTAAAGTCAGATGGACAGTGTTCAAGGTTCCCCCTCCTTCACTTACAAACTGTTGTTCGATTTGTGGTCTTCTTCATTCATTTTTCTACAACTAGTTCATCTCCTAGCAAATAGAAGTATTAGCATCCTCCTTAAAAACTTTGCAAGAAATGAATTATATAAAATCATGATGGGCTTTCGAAAATACCTACTTGGATCTCGTTACTAAAAAAAAATACTGTTCTTCTCTTTGTATGTTGATAAAACAAATAAGACATGTGTTATCGACCATTTATTCTACCTCTAATGAGCCCTCTGCATACATGAGGATGGGGTCATTAGTGTTCAGCAGAAGAGAGGGCAAGTGGCTCTTTAACAACTCGTTCTATCTTAGGAGAAATCCAGTGAGTGAAGCCTGCAGTGTGGTGTTAACATCTCAATTATGAGGCTGAGTCCCTTTAGGAAAGGGACTATGTAGGGCCAGATTATGCTCTGGACAGAAGTAACTTCCTGCTTCATGCTAAATAATAACACAAGGAGCAGGGATTGCATTAAGATTAGTTTTTGCCTCACTTATACTTACGGGTCACTGTTTTAGAAGGAGTGCTTCTCAGTAATTGAGTCTCTCAGATGTTTAGAATATACCTCTTTAAATAGAACATTTCATTATTTGGGGCGCCTGGGTGGCTCAGTCAGTTACGCTTCTGACTTCAGCTCAGGTCACGGTCTCACGGTTTGTGGGTTCAAGCCCCGCATCAGGCTCTATGCTGACAGCTTGGAGCCTGGAGCCTGCTTCAGATTCTGTGTCTCCCTCTCTGTCTCTCTATGTCTCTGTCTCTCTCTGTCCCTCCCCCATTTTTGTAACTTCCATGTAAAAGATGGAGAAGGGAGAGAAGTAGAAATCTCTCTTTACTTCAAGCTTCATGTCCTAAGGAAACCAGCTTGCCCCTTTAAAGGGAGTTTCAATTTTTTTCATCTCACATCTCATCTGTAGGAAGGTGCTTATTCCTAATCAGGGAAACAACTGAGAACACAATATGTTCAGTTTTTTGAAGGACAAATTTCTTCAATAAAGGGATAACTGCATTCTGAAATTAAAGAAAACAATTTTCAATATTGACTCTGAAATTTTCAAACTTTAACACGTTGAAAATATAAAATAAGAAATATTAAAAGCCTGGGAAATATCTGATGATTATATGTAAACTGAAAAACACACAATAACTAATAACTCTATACTTCTTTTACTGACTCCATTTCTTTCTTATCTGGCATCGCAGTCGACAGGGAATATTTGAAAAGCAAATTCTCCTTTCCTGCTCCACCCTAAATAATAACACAAGGAATAGGGATTACATGAATATTAGTTTTTGCCTCCCTTATTTTTCCCACATGCCTGAAGGAATTAAACACTCCAATATCCACTATTTTCCTGCCACCTGTTAGGAATAGAATCACCCGGTCGAAAGGAAGGAATTCCAGGGGATGTTGCTACTGTCATCCTTTTAGCCTTCTCTAATTTTCCTTATTAAGAAAATGTACACCATGCACAGAAGCATTAGGGTATGTTTTTCACCAGGTATGAGAAAACCGGTGTATGTTCAAATAAGAGCTCATTTAAACTAGTTCTTAATTAATGATAATGCTCTTTACATATTCATCAAAGAGAGTTCTAGCAAAATCCTAAGAGTTTATGATTAACATTTCACTTGTCATCATCTATCTTTGGATCATCATATCATTTACTTTGAAAAGGTTAATTGTGTATGAAGCATCCATTATTTTAATAAAGTAGATAATTTCAGTCACCTGACTTGTCTGCTATACTTAGTTTGCTGAAACATATAACCTTTCATTTCCATTAGTTGTGTGGTGCTAATTTTTCCAGTTTACTGACCATACACAGGGAAATGAACTTCACATAGACAAGTTAACATTACTTTAGTAATGTATTTATGCATTGATAAACCAAGATTTCCACAATATATTTAAATGTTTAAATGTATTTTTATACTTACGTGCCACTGTTTTAGAATGAGTTCTTCTCGATAATTGAGTCTCTCAGATGTGTAGAGTATATCTCTTTAAGTAGAACATTTTATTATTTGGGGCGCCTGAGTGGCTCAGTCAGTTATGCTTCTGACTTCAGCTCACGTCACGGTCTCACAGTTTGTGGGTTCAAGCCCCACATCAGGCTCTGTGCTGACAGCTTGGAGCCCGGAGCCTGCTTCAGATTCTGTGTCTTCCTCTCTCTCTGCCCCTTCCCTGCTCCTGCTCTGTCTCTCTCTGTCTCAAAAATAAATAAACATTTAAAAAAAAGAACTTTTTATTATTTTAAGTATTTGTGATAAAATAATTCTAAAGTATAATACACATATTAATATTTCTCAATAACAATACTTGTTATTAAAAACAAAGCAAAAATCAAAAAATCAAAAAAAAATCAAAAGTTTTCCTTTTGATTATATACTGCACTGGATTCCACATAGGGATTTCTTTTCTTTTTCTCCCGCTAATGGGAAAATGATTTCAATGTCTAAATTCTTTAGGTCAGTGTTTCCTTTCTATCTTTGCTGTTCTTTCCCGGAAGAAATAATTCTCACATATGATGCCTAAGACCTTACAGTAAACCCTGCATGAGCAAAACAAAGCTCTAGAAATGAAGGGGTTACAATGTATGTTACAGAGCTCATTCTCTGATATGAAATAAGCTTAAGCTTCTCTGTTAATGGCAGGACTAAGAAATATTCACGAAAAAATACATTCAGAAAGGACATATTGGGGGTAACGGGTCTTAAGATAGATGAAACCCTTTTTCTGTTAGGAATCTTTACAGGTGCACCCATGTTAAACGCACAGTTCAGTGGGTTTTGACAAGTATGAGCATATGCATAACAACTCATCACAGAAAGTTGCTACCTACAAAAATAAAAAATAAAATCAAAAAGAATAGTAAAAAAAAAAGTTGCTACCTACCAGTTGAAGTCAGTACTTTCATCCTCTGCTTCAGGCAGTAACTTATCTGCATCTTTCTCTTACTTTGTTTCCTTAGGATTTCATGTAAACACAGTCCTGCTTCTGTCATTCAACATGTTTCTGAGTTTCATCTATATTGTTAATGTATCAGTATTTGTTCTTTTACATTGTTGAGTAAGAGTAGTCTTTTGGCAATATAAAGAGATTTGGATTTTTTTAATGTTTATTTTTGAGAGACACGGAGAGAAAGAGAGAGAGTGAGTGTGTGTGTCACGCGAGCAAGGGAGGGGCAGAGAGAGAGGGCAAAAGAGGATCTGACGAGGGCTCTGCGCTGTCAGCCCAAGCCCCATGTGGCGTTCAAGCCCAGGAACCATGAGATCACGACCTGAGCTGAAGTTGGGTGCTTAATCGATTGAGCCAACCAGATGCCTCTATTTGAATTTATTTTTAAAGGTTAGAATCTCGGGGCGCCTGGGTGGCGCAGTCGGTTAAGCGTCGGACTTCAGCCAGGTCACAATCTCGCAGTCCTTGAGTTCGAGCCCCGCGTCGGGCTCTGGGCTGATGGCTCAGAGCCTGGAGCCTGTTTCCGATTCTGTGTCTCCCTCTCTCTCTGCCCCTCCCCGTTCATGCTCTGTCTCTCTCTGTCCCAAAAATAAATAAAAACGTTGAAAAAAAAAAATAAAGGTTAGAATCTCTCGCCAGTTTTACCAGATTCTTATGTCTTCTTACCGTTAAATTTAAACAGCTCCTTTTTATCCCTCTTTTCCCCATTTATTTAAATTCAAGTTAGTTAATATTGCATAGTATTGGTTTCAGGAGTAGAATTTAGTGATTCATCACATACATATAGTACTTAGCACTCATCCCAACAAGCACCCTCAATGCCCATCATCTATTTAACCCCCCACACCCCCCGCCCCATCCCTCCAGCAATCCTCAGTTTGTTCTATGTATTTAAGAGTCTCTTATGGTTTGCCTCCCTCTCTGTTTTTATCTTATTATTTTTTTTAATATAAATAAAAATCTTTTACAGGATGTATGTATTGCAATGGTTTTCTTCAACTCTGGCTTGCCATTACATTTTCTTTCCTTTATTTTATTTTTTTAATTATTTCAGGAATTTAGTGATTCATCACTTACATGAAACACCCAGTGCTCACCCCAACAAGTGACCTCTTTAATTCCCATCACCCATTTAGCCCATCCCCCCACCCAACACCCTGCCAGCAACCCTCAGTTTGTTCTCTATATTATACTTATTTGTTACCAGTTTGTCTCCCTCTTTGTTTTATATTATTTTTGCTCTGTCTCCCTCTCAGTTTTTAAATTATTGGTCTTCCTCGCTGTCTTTCTATTTTTTATATTATTTTTGCTTCTCTTCCCTTATGGTCATGTGTTTTGTATCTTAAATTCCACATATGAGTGAAGTCATATAATATTTGTCTTTCTCTAACTGACTCATTTCACTTAGCATAACACACTCTAGTTTCATCCGCATTGTTGCAAATGACAAGATTTCATTCATTTTGATTACTGAGTAATATTCCATTGTGTGTGTGTGTGTGTGTGTGTGTGTGTGTATACACACATGACATCTTTTTTATCCATTCATCAGTCAATGGACATTTGGACTCTTTCTATACTTTGGCTATTATCAATAGTCCGGCTATAAATATTGGGGTGCATGTGCCCCTTTGAATCAGCACTCCTATATCCTTTGGATAGATACCTAGTTGTGCAAATCCTGGGTTGTAAGGTAGTTCTATTTTTAATTTTTTGAGGAACCTCCATACTGTTTTCCAGAGTGGCTGCACCAGTTTGCATTTCTACCAACACTGCAAAAGGGTTTCTCTTTCTCCACATCCCCACCAACATCTGTTTTTGTCAGAGTTGTTCATTTCAGCCATTCTAACAGATGTGAGGTGTTATCTCATTGTGGTTTTGATTTGTATTGCTCTGATGATGAGTGATGTTGAACATTTTTTCATGTGTCTGTTAGTCATCTGGATGTCTTCTTTGGAAAATTGTCTATTCATGTCTTTTGTCCATTTCTTCACTGGATTCTTTGTTTTTTGGAGTGTTGAGTTTGATAAGTTCTTTATAGATTTTGAGTACCAACCCTTTATCTGATATGTCATTTGCAAATATCTTCTCCCATTCCGTTGGTTGCCTTTTAGTTTTGCTAATTGTTTCCTTCACTATGCAGAAGATTTTTATCTTGATGAGGTTCCAATAATTGATTTTTGCTTTTGTTTTCCTTGCCTCTGAAGACATGTCAAGTAAGAAGTTGCTATGGCCGAGGTCAAAGAGGTTGTTGCCATTTTTTTCCTCTAGGCTTCCTGTCTTATGGTTAAGACTTCTATCCATTTTGTGCTTATTTTTGTGTATGGTGCCAGTAAGTGGTTCAGGTTCATTCTTAGGCATGTCACTATCCAGTTTTCCCAGCACCATTTGCTGAAGAGACTGTCTTCTTTCCATTGGATATTCTTTCCTGTTTTGTCAAAGATTAGTTGGCCATGAATTTGTGAGCCCATTTCTGGGTTCTCTATTCTCTTCCATTGATCTGAGTGTCTATTTTTGTGCCAGTACCATGCTGTCTTGATGATTAGAGCTTTGTAATATGGCTTGAAGTCCGGAATTACGATACCTCCAGCTTTGGTTTTCTTTTTCAGAATTGCTTTGGCTATTTAGGGTCTTTTCCAGTTCCATACAAATTTTAGGATTGTTTTTTTCTAGCTCTGTGAAGAATGCTGGTGTTATTTTGATATGGATTGCTTTGAATATGCATTAAAGATTGCTTTGGGTAGAATCAACATTTTAACATTTGTTCTTCCAACCCATGGACATGGAATGTTTTTCCTTTTTTTCTTTTCTTTTCTTTTCTTTCTTTTTTTTTTGTGTGTGTGTGTGTGTAACTTCTTAAATTGATTGCATAAGCTTTCTATAGTTTTCAGTGTAAAGAAGATTTTTCACTTCTTTGGTTAGATTTATTCCCATCTATTTTATGGTTTTGGTGCAATTGTGAATGGACTTGATTCCTTGATTTGTCTTGATTTTTCTTTGACTTTTCTTTCTGCTGCTTCGTTAGTGGTGTAGAGAAATTCAACTGATTCCTGTAAATTGACTTTATATCTTGCGACTTTGCTGAACTCATGTATCAGTCCCAGCAGGTTTTTGGTAGTCTTTTGGTGTTTCTACATTCAGTACCATGTCATCATCTGTGAAGAGTGAAAGTTTGAAATCTTCCTTGCCGATTTGGATGCCTCTTATTTCTTTATGTTGTCTGATTGCTGAGGCTAGGGCTTCCAACAATATGTTGAATAACAGTGGTGACAGTGGATGTCCTTGTCATGTTCCTGATCTTAGGGGGAAACTCTCAGTTTTTCCCCATTGAGGATAGCTGTGGGTCTTTCATATATGGCTCTTCTGATCTTCAGGTATGCTCCTTCTATTTCTACTTTCTTGAGGGTTTTTATCAAGAAATGATGCTGTATTTTGTCAAATGCTTTCTCTGCGTCTATTGAGAGGATCATGTGGGTCTTATCCTTTCTTTTATTAATGTAACGTATCACACTGATTGATTTGCAGATATTGAACCAGCCCTGCATCCCAGGAATAAATCTGATTTGATCATAGTGAATAATTCTTAATGTATTGTTGGATCTGGTTTAATAGTATCTTGTCGAGAATTTTTGCATCCATGTTCCTCAGGGAATTTGGTCTATAGTTTTCCTTTTGAGTGGGGTATTTGTCTCTTTTTGGAATCAAGGTAAGGCTGGCCTCATAGAATTAATTTGGAAGTTTTCCTTCCATTTATGTTTTTGGAACAGCTTCAAAAGAATAGATGTTAACTCTTCTTTAAATTTTTGGTAGAATTCTCCTGGAAAACCATCTGGCCCTAGACTCTTGTTTGTTGGGAGGCATTGATTACTGATTGAATTTCTTTACTGGCTATGGGTGTGTTCAAATTTTCTATTTCTTTCTGTTTCAATTTTGGTAACCTATATGTTTCTAGGAATTTGTCCATTTCTTTCAGATTGCCCAATTTCTTGGCTAGGGGTTTATCAATTTTGTTAGTTCTTTCAAAGAAAGAATCCTGGTGTCATTGATCTGTTCTATTGTTGTTGTTGTTGTTGTTGTTTTTTATATTTCAATATCATTGATTTCTGCTCTTTGTTCTTTCCTTTATCTTTATTATTTCCCTTCTTCTTCTGGGTTTCATATTTATTTGCTGTTCTTTTTCCAGGTCTTTTAGGTGTAAGGCTAATTGTATATTTGAGATCTTTCTTTCTTCTTTAGGAAGACCTGGATTCCTGTATACTTCCCTTTTATGACCACATTTGCTGAATCCCAGAAGTTTTGGACTCTAGTGTTATCATTTTCATTGGCTTCCATATACTTTTAAAGTTTCTTCTTTAATTTCTTCGTTAACACATTCATTCTTTAGTAAGATGTTCTTTAGTTTCTAAGTATTTGCTGAGTTTCCATTTTTTTTCTTGTGATTGATTTCAATTTTCATAGCATTGTGGTCTTTATATATGCAAGGTATGATCTTGAACTGTTTTGTATTTGTTTAGGGGTTATTTGTAACCTAGTATGTGATCGGTTCTGGAGAATGTTCCATGTGCACTCGGCAAGAATGGGAATTCTGCTGCTTTAGGTTGAAATGTTCTGAGTATATCTGTTAAGTCCATCTGGTCCGAGGTGTCATTCAAAGCCATTGTTTCCTTGTTGATGTTCTGCTTAGATAATCTCTCCATTGCTGTAAGTGGGGTGTTGAAGTCCCCTATTATTATGATCTTATTATGAATGAGATTCTTTATGTTTGTGATTAATTGATTTATATATTTGGTACTTCAAATTGTGGGCATAAATATTCACAATTGTTAAATCTTCTTAGTGGATAGACCCCTTAATTATGATATAATTCCCTTCTTCATCTTGTTACAGTCTTTATTTTAAAATCTAGTTTGTCTGATATAGGTATGACTACTCCAGCTTTCTTTTGATGACCATTAGCATGATAGATGGTTTTCTATCCCCTTACTTTAAATCTGCAGGTGTCTTTAGATCTAAATTGTATCTCTTGTAAACAGCATATAGATGGGTCTTGTTTTCTTATCCATTCTGATACGCTATGTCTTTTGATTGGAGCATTTAGTCCATTGACATTTAGAGTGAGTACGGAAAAAGATAGAAATTTAGTGTCGTTGTATTGCCTATAGAGTTGGTGTTTTTGGTGATGTTCTCTGGTACTTTCTAGTTTTTGTTGCTTTGGGCCTTTTTCGTTTTCTTTCTTCTTTTCTCCACCCAAAAGTCCTCCTTAAAATGTCTTGCAGGGCCGGTTTAGTGGTCACAAACTCCTTTAGTTTTTGTTTGTCTGGGAAACTCTTTATTTCTCCTTTCATGTTGAATGACAGCCTTGTTGGATGAAGAATTCTTGCTTGTATATTTTTCCAATTCAGCACGTTGAATACATCCTACCACTCCTTTCTGGCCTGCCAAATGTCTGTGGATAGGTCTACTGCAAACCTAATTTATCTTCTCTTATAGGTTAAAGATTTTTTGTTCCCTTGCTGCTTTCATAATTCTTTCCTTATTTCTGTATTTTGTGAATTTGACTAAGATATGCCTTGTTGATGGTCTGTTTTTGTTGAATCTAATGGGAGTTCTCTGTGCTTCTTGGAGTTTAATGTCTGTGTCCTTCCTCAGTTTAGGAAAATTTTCCACTATAATTTGCTCACATACACATTCTACTTGTTTCTCTCTCTCTTCATCTTCTGGGACTCCTATGATTCAGATGTTATTCCTTTTTAATAAGTCACTGAATTCTCTACATATTGTATTGTGCTCCTTTACTTTTGTTTCCCTCCTTTTCTTTCCTGTTTCCTTATTCTCCATAATTTTATCTTCTATATCGCTGATTTGCTGCTATGTTTCATCCATCCTTGCCATCATGGCATTCATTCAAGTTTGCATCTCAGGTTTAGCATATTTAAATTTGTCCTGATTAGATTTTACTTCTTTTATCTCCACAGCAAGGGATTCTAGCCTTC
This sequence comes from Prionailurus viverrinus, assembly GCF_022837055.1. Classification (NCBI taxonomy): domain Eukaryota; kingdom Metazoa; phylum Chordata; class Mammalia; order Carnivora; family Felidae; genus Prionailurus; species Prionailurus viverrinus. Next base: position 138,559,948 of record NC_062569.1, on the reverse strand, counting down.
TTCAAGCCCAGCCCAGCTAGTTTTGTTATTATGGTGGTTCTGAATTCTACCTCAATCGCTTCTCAGCCTTTTGGCGAAGATCAAGTGAATTCTACCTCAGACGTCTTGCTTATATCTGTGTTGATTAAGTCCCTGGCTGTCATTTCTTCCTGTTCTTTCTTTTGGGGTGAATTCCTAGTGAGTTCTGTGGCTCAAGTTATGCAGATTATTGTGTTAATCCTCAGATCAGTTTCCTAGGTATTTAAAATGTTTTGGTGCTTATCTAGCTGCATTTCATGGACAACACAAGCTCAGGGTCTCCATGCTGCTCTGCCATCTTAACTCCTCCCCTGCCATTGCATTTCCTTAACAGTATGCTTAAAAAAATGATTTTGGTGAAGACTAATTTCAAAGTTAATTAATTACTTACTTAATTAATTCTTTTTTACCATTGTCTGATAAATTCTTGCCTACCTCAAGTTTGTGAAGATTTTTCTCACATGTTTTTATCCAGAAACCTTAACTTTTGAGTGTTAATAGTTAGATCTATGATCATTTTCAAGGTAACTTATGTATATAGTATGATATAAAGCTCAAATTTTTTGTTTGTTTGTTTGTTTGTTGTTTTTGTTTCCTCATTTGAGTATTTAGTTGTTCTAACATCATTTTTTGGGAAGGCATGTGATTTTTTTCTTTGTCTAAACTTTCTTCTCACTTTGATTGACATTTTGTCTATTGTTTAACAAAACTGTACAAATGGAGAATTACCAAAACTATCTATAACAAAAGTTTAAAATTTTCTCATTACAATCATATGGGCTTGGCAAGCCATCCAGGGAAGCCATTCTATGTATAACAATCCAACAATTTGGTCTTTGCCCTTGTGTCCATTCTACTCAACATGGAGTCTTATGTAAGAACTGCAACAGGGGAAGAAGACAGGGTAGAACTTACCAATGACCTTATAAGCTTCAAACCAGGTCTGACTCATTTAATTTTTGGACAAAGGTGATTGGCAAGAAATAGTAACAAAGCTCTAACTCCAAGGAGCAAAAATCTAGCCACATGCCACCCCTAACCCATGACACTGGAGGAGAGGAGCATTGGGTCCAAGGAGCATTAAAAGCCTTTATGATAAAGCCTTTTGGGTCATTTTATTTTCCACTTGAAAGTATTTCCAAACTTAAATAAGCAGAGTAAATGGAGAACTTTATAAAAGGATTTCCAGGGCAACAACAAAGATGTGGAATAGATCTTGCACTGCCAAATGAAGCTATTTTTAAAACACACTTATTTATAAAATTTGAATTTGAAATAGGCATTTTGCAAATGGAAAAGTAACTAGCAAAACCAAGAATCTGATTATATGTAGGGATTTATAATTGGAAATGGCTGTTATTTTAGAGAAGTGAGGAATTTACCCATTATTCAACATATACAGGTGGATATTTAATTTTTTTTTATTTTTATTTATTTTTGAGAGAGAAAGTCTCGAGAGAGAGATAGAAAGCAAGTGGGGGAGGGGCAGAGAGAGAGGGAGACACAGACCCAAAGCAGACTCAAGGCTGTAAGCTGTCAGCACAGAACCAGATGTGGGGCTTGAACTGACGAACTCTGAAATCATAACCTGAACCAAAGATGGACGCTTAACCAACTGAGCCACCCAGGTGCCCCTAACATATGCAGGTGGATATTTAGTTACAATTTAAACAAAACAGAAGAATTACACTGCACAATATAGTACTAATTATTTAATTAAGAAATATAGAAACTATAAACACATATGCAACAGAAAAATATATATACATATATATAAACATTTTGCTTTTGTCAAATACAGAAATAATTTGATAGAATCAGTAAATTAATTACACATAATTACATATAATAGATATAAGCAAAGGAAAAATTTATAGTTTTAACTTATCAATATAGAAATTTCATTATAAAAGCACCGGAAACTTAATTTAAAATGATGTGACTTAAATATTTCATTCTTTTTAATTGCTTTTCCATTTGTATTTTTACATGTATTAATTATTATACTACATCACTACTCACTACCTCACTACTGATTAAAATATAAGGATTATATTATAATACATCACTATTAATTATATTGTATTAATTAATTAATTAATTAATTATAATGTATTAATTATAATACATCCCTACTCAATACCTCACGACTGCTTAAAATATAAGGAACTACAAAGCAAGGATTATTTTTTACAATCCTGGAAACTTATTAAAAGAGGGTTTCTAAAGAAGTATTAATGTAAACATTGGGGTGAATTTATCCCTTTCAATTAGTATTTTTGTATTCTTTTGGTAAATACCTAGTAGTACAATTGCTAGATCATAGGGTAGCTCAATTTTTAACTTTTGTGGAATCTTCATACTGTTCTCCAGAGTGGCTGCATCAGTTTGCATTCCCACCAGCAGTGCAAGAGGGTTCTCCTTTCTCCAAATCCTCACCATCACCTGTTGTTTCTCGTGTTGTTGATTTTAACCATTCTGACAGGTATGGGGTGATATCTCATTGTAGGGTTGACTTCTATTTCCCTGATGATGAGTGATGTTGAACATCTTTTCATGTGTATGTTAGCCATTGCAGCATTATCAATAATAGCCAAATTATGGCAACAGCCCAAGTGTCCATCCACTGGGATAAAGAGGATGTGAAATGAATATATATTCCTACACATATATAATGGAATACACAGGCGCAATGGAATATTGCTCAGCCATATAAAAGAATGAAATATTGCCATTTGAAATGACATGGATAGAGCTAGATTATATTAGGTTCAGCGAAATGAGTCAGAGAAAGATAAATACCATATATCATACGTGGAATTTAAGAAACAAAACAAATAAGCAAAGGGGAAATGAAGGGTGAGGCAAGCCAAAAAATAGACTTTTATATAGAGAACAAACCGATGGTTACAGAGGGGAGATACGTGTGGAGATGGGTAAAATATGTGATGGAAATTAAGGAGGGCACTTGTGATGAGCACCGGGTATTGTATGGAAGTGTTGAATCACTATCTTGTACACCTGAAACTAATATTACACTCTATGTTAACTAACTGAAATTTAAATTAAAAAAATTTTAAAGAAAAAATTATGAGTTTGTTTGAATTAGTTTCTAAGTTATTAAACAGATTAGGAAAGCAAAAATATTTTAATTTTTTAATGTTTATTTATTTATTTTACTTAAAAACATTATTTTAAAGTTCATTTCTTTTTGAGAGAGAGAGAGAGAGAGTGTGTGTGTGAGTAGGGGAGGGGCAGAGAGAGAGGGAGACACAGAATCTGAAGCAGGCTCCAAGCTCTGAGCCGTCAGCACAGAGCCTGATGTGGGGCTCAAACTCACAAGCTGTGAGATTATGACCTGAGCTGAATTCTGACACTTAACCACCTGAGCCACCCAGGCGCCCCTAACATGTATTTATTTTTGAGAGCCAGAGAGAAACAGAGCACGAGCAGGGGAGGGGCAGAGAGGGAGACACAGAATCTGAACCAGGCTCCAGGCTCTGAGCTGTCGGCACAAAGCCCGGTGCAGGGCTTGAACCTATGAACCATGAGATCATGACATGAGCCAAAGTAGGCTCTTAACCAACTGAGCCACCAAGATGCCGCAGAAAGCAGAAATCTTTAAAACTAAGTAATATTTCAAATTGTCCCCCTGACATTAAATAGCATTTGTTCTTTGACAATCACTTAACTATTTCCATATGTCATTTTTCCATCTTAAAAAAGACAGTTGAATTGCATTATAGTGAATTTAAAATGCAGTTGAAACAACTTTAATGAAATCACGGCATCTAATAGGAAAAGTAACTGCAATTTTTTTCTAAATTCCGTGTTTTGAAAGTTATACATAGTATTAGAAATGTCCAAGTAAATTATTACCACAGAGAAAAAAATACATGTTTAATATTAAAATTCTTGCTTTACTTTCTCTTTATTATAACTACATTATAAATTATGGCAAAATAATCATTTTATTTTTAGGTTACAGATGATTTTTTTTAATTAATACAACCATTAATTATTGATATGATTCTCCATTTTACGCGAACTTACCTTTCACTTTTTCCTAAAATTCAAACAATGAGTTGAAAATGTATCCAAAAAACTTTACATGTGTTTTATCACTTTCCTCTAAGTGAGGGCAGGTAAATGCCGCATTTTCATGTATGTACTCAGCAGTTTAGTGTTTATTTACCTTTTAAATCACAGATAGGAAAAGAATGAAATCAGCAATACAAAAACAAATGATTGCAAATAAGAAGCAAAAATGAAAAAGAAATCAGTGCAATTTAGAATGATTGTTTTCCCTAACCCATTTTCTAATAGCCTGTATGCTTGATCGAGTTTTGCCCTGGATAGGTATAATTTGATATTTATTGGTCTAACATATTTAGCATAACATTTTCTATTATCATTTGAAAGGTATTTTGAATTTTCACTTTTTTCATAAGTCTGAGAATACCTCTCTCAAAGTGATAATTGCTGTTTCGAAGCAGCGTAATTTGGAAAACCACAACCAAAACTGCCTAAGTTATTTATTGGTGCATAACAAATTATCTCGAAACTTTGCTACTTAAAATAGCAAATGTTTATTATCTCCCGCAGTTTTCTGACAGTCAGAAATCCAGCAGCTGCCGAGCTGGTTTTAGCTCCACGTCTGGAACAAGGTCCTGCCAAACTCTTAGCTGGGGCACCAGCCGTCTCCAGCCTCAGCTGGGGGTTCAGAATCTGCTTTTCTGCTCACTCACCTGAGGGTTTAGGCCTTAGTTCCTCAGCCGCTCTGCCTGGAAGTTTCAGTTCTTTACTACATGGGTGTCCTCACATGTCTGCTCAAAATATGATAGCCTATTTCCGCTGTAGAGTACAACAGGAGGAAGAGACAGAACGTGCAATATTCTGTTATATGCTATCTGGCAGATTGACAAACCCCAGTAAAACAGGGAGGGGACTCTACAAGGGTGTGAGACCAAAGCACAGGGATCATGGAAGGCCAGACTGGACACTGGTTACCACAGTCCTGTCTGGCCTTCAATGGTTTATGTTCCTCCCACAGGCAAAATACACTCACTTCCTCACAAGCACCTCCCCACCCCATTAAAGTCTTATCCCACGACAACATCAGCTCAAATCCAGACTCCTGTGTCTAATTTTTTTCATGTTTATTTATTTTTGAGAGAGACAGAACATGAGTGGGGTAGAGGCAGAGAGAGAGGAAGACACAGAATCTGAAGCAGGCTCCAGGCTTTGAGAAGCAGGTTCTAGGTTTTGAGCTGTCAGCACAGAGCCAGACATGGGGCTCACACTCACAAGCCATGAGATCATGCATGACCTGAGCCTGTCAGTCCTTTAACCAATGGAGCCCCCCAGCTGCCCCCAGACTCCCGTATCTAAATCAGGTCCAGTGTGGATGAGGCTCCTTGTGTATGGTTCCTTAAGTGTAGCCCCTTGAATACAGTTCTTGACATGTGAAACTAAAGTGACACATTATCTGCTCACGGTACACCCAGTTAGTTTATAATGCTGGAATTAGCAAAGATAATATCTTCAAAAAAGGGAGAAAATGGCAGGAACATGTAGACATTAGGTCCAAAACATTTCGAAAATTCAGCTAAGCAAATGCAGTGCATTCTGTGAATCAGTCTCAAGGCCACCAAATAATTTTTCTCAGTTCTTGGTTCCACTCTAAACCCTCTTTCCTTGCTCGGGAAAGGTTGCATGTGTTGTTGGTTCTTAGTCTGTTAACTATCAGTAAAACATCTGTGGGTCAGAAGGCTTCTTTTCATTTTGTACTTTCTCTGGACTTTTCGATCACGAGTGGGTACTATTTCTCAATAGTAATTCCTTTGAAAGGTTGTGAATCTTACTGAAGTTCATACCATCAGAGAAAAGCTGCATTTGTGATCTCTGGGAGATAATCTCTTCTCTCCTTTGCATTTCATCTGGGAATGCTGAGGGAAAATGACCCTTAGGTCTTAACAGCTTGAATGTTTGATTGAAGGGATATATGTGGCATATGTTTTATCTCTTTAGAGGGTCGTTGGTGTGATGTAACCTTTGATCTTTCAGAGGTCTGAACAAAAGATGTTCAGTCACATCTTCAGCCTTAGCTTTGATCTGTATTTTTCTAGCAGTGTCCTAAATTTGATCTTTCCTCAGAAGTGTCATATACTTTGCCATCTGAAAATCCTGACAGTTTTCAAAACCTTCACGGCATTTTATTTTTTTGTAAATCTCATTCTTCTGCTATATTCCTATAAGCAACAAGAGGAAACCAGGCAGCATTTTTTCAAAACCATGAGTGGAAATCTCTCCATTGGGAGAAAATTCCTCATGGATCTGGGTGTTCCTGCACCTTTAACATCTTTTTTTTTTTAAGTTTATTTATTTATTTTGAGACAGAAGGAGAGAGAAAGGGAGAGCACAAGTGGGGGAGGGGCAGAGAGAGAGGGCGAGGGAGAATCCCAAGCAGGCTCTGCACTGTCAGCACGGAGCCTGATGCAGGCTTGATCTCACGAACCATGAGATCATGACCTGAGTCAAAATCAAGAGTCAGATGCTCAAACTGACTGAGCCGCCCAGGTGCCCCAACATCTTTTCAAGGATATAAGCATAGCAGCCATGCTTGGAAGACAGAGATAGTCTCTCCCTCCAAGATTTGCAGTCCAGGGTAATAAAGATCATGTCTCTCTCTGTGGCAAATATTTTGTAGGTTTGTGTATTAGTTCCCTATTTTTGCTGAAACAAACTTGGTTGCTTAAATTTTATATATATATATATATATATATATACACACATATACATATATACACACATATACATATATATACATATACATAAATATACATACATACATATATACATACATATACATATACATAAATACACACACACACACACACACACACACACACACACACATATATATATGTATATTTTCTCATGTTCCATCACTGTAACACTGACTGTTTGGCCTCCCATAGTTCATGTGATTACACTGGGCCCACCTAGATAATCCAGAATAATCCAAAATAATCTGTCCATTTTGAAATGCTTAATTTGGTTATATCTACAAAGTCACTTCAGCTACATAAGGTAACATATTCACAAATTCTGAGGATTAGGCCACGAGCATGTTTTCAAGGCCACTTATTCTGCCGACCATTGTCTACATGTTGGACCCCCAAGGATTCTACTTCTATTTTATAAATTATATCCTTTCAGAATTCAGTGGTGGGAGGGGCAAAGGCAATCCCATTCAGAATAAAAGGAAATGGAAGGGGAAAAAAGGAGTCACCAGTTCACACGACGTTGAAATCCAGCCAGGTAAATAGCACATTTTCAGAATTTAGGAGTCATCTTTGGCTCTCAGCTCTACTCTCTGGATCTTTGTTCCTCTGCCCTCTCAGTTATCTTTTGTTTCTTAGAAGTGCAGCGCAAGTTTGCAGCTGGGTGATTTTATATGTCTGTTTCCTGCTACAGAATTTGGGAGATTAACAGCTTCCTTTTAATTGGTTTCTCTTCTGTCTGTCTCTTCTGGTCTAAGCTAGCAGTGTTTCTGCTGGTAAAAGGTTTTGGACCACCCTTGTGAGTTTTTCATGTATATCATGGAGATTCACTCTATTAGACAAAAGGCTCCACTGCAGACATTTCCTGAAATTTTTATCTTTGATTCCTCGCTTCTGTCCCAGTAGCTGAGGTGATCCATGAGTCAGGCACCTTCACAGAGAAGGTGGGAATTAGCACTCTGACCTTTGTTCCTTCCTAAGCACCAGCGGATCTTTCAGGTCATACTCATGGCGTTCTTTTTAGAGCACATTCTCCCCAGAGCGAACCTCCTAATTTAGCAATTTTTGCAATCTAGATAGGCTGATAATTTTTCAAGTCATCAGGTGCCATTTCCTTTTGCTAATAGTCCCTCCCTCAATGTGTCTTTTTTCTCCTGCATTTTACTCTAAACAGAAAGAAGCAGTCATGCCACATCTTCAACACTTCGCTTGGAAACCTTCTCAGTTCAATATCCAAGTTCTTTATTTACAAATTTAGCTTTGCACCTAACTGCAAGAAATAATTCAGCCAGGTTTTCTGTGAGGAACAAATATATTTTTTCTCTAGTTTCCCATAACATTGTTCTCATTTCTTGGTTTCTATCAGCAATCCCTTTAATGTCCATATATTTCTATGAACATTCTGTTCACAATGATTTAGAAATTCTATAAGGTGATATATGTTTTCTATAACACATTCATCACTTTCTTCTGAACCTTCACCAGAGTCTTAAATCTCCATATTTCTACTAACAGTATGCTCAAGGTAATCTATGCTGTTTCTAGAATGCTTCTCAAAATTTTTCTAGCTCCTAACCTAATTCAAAAATCATGTCCACATTTTTAGGTATTTGCTAGAGCAACACAACACTTTCAGGCACCAAAATCAAATAATTCCCTTTGGCTGTTGCAATACATTACCATATCTGGTAGCTTGAAACAACATAAACATAATATCTTGTACTTCTAGAGGTCAGACGCCTGAACTGAGGCTCACTGGGATAAAATCAAAGTATTAGGAGAGCTGTGCTTCTTCCTGGAATTTCCTGGTGAGAATCTGTTTTCTTGACTTTCAGGCTTCACGAACCTCTTCCACCCTCAAAGCCAACAATGTCCAGACCAGGCTTCCTCATGCTTTGTCCCTCTGACACAGAGTCTTCTGCTTAAGTCTTTCACTTATACAGATCCTTCCAATTATTTTGGGCCCATCAGGATATTTTCAACTATCTAAAAATGTTTAATGTAACCTCACCTGCAGAGGCCCTTTTGCCATAAAACACAAGGTATTCACAGGTTCTGGAGTTCTTAGAGGGAGGATAATATTCTGTCTAGGTTAGCATCTAGCCCTCTTGCAAGATTGGAGTTTCTTAAGCTCGTAATTCCTCATTTGTGACATAAATGCCATTCGTGTGCAATCTTCTGCCCAGCCACTGAGCCATTTTGTTTCCCCTGGGATGCGGGAAGCAAGGAGAATTGAAGCAAATATGAAGCTTGTGGTATACACGGTAATTTGAATAAATAAGTCCATTGTCTCGGACATGAGTTTGATGTTTTCAACTTTCACTGAGATGGTGGCAGGCCAATGTATTAGCTTGAAAGCAGGTTAAAAACTTTAATCCTTTCTCAGTATTTGACTATCTTAGCCTGATAATACGTCTTATACTTCCTATCTGATAGTAGACTATGGTGATGCTACACTTTCTGCTACCACATTACAATAATCCCCTTTCTCTATTTTTAATTTCTTATAAATCCTCTCCTACAGCCCTATCAAAGACCATACAAATTCTATTAAGTGCTTCGACTAACCTAATTCAACTAATTTAATTCTCTTTCAATTCTACTGTCTAGTTTCAAAGCCACCCCCATATTTCAAGCGTGCTCCTTTAGTGCCCAAGTTCTAATACCAAAATATGTATTAATGTTACCTTGTTTTGACACAAGCAGTAGCTTATTGGAACAGCAGCTTCAAATAGTAAACATTTATTTGTCATACAGTTTCTGAGGGTCAAGATTCTGGGAGTGGCCTAGCTGAGGACTTCTGGATCTGGATTTCCCATGAGATTATAGCGACACTGTTGGCTGGTGATTCAGTCACCTCAAGACTCAACTGAAGATGAATAACCTATCTCCAAGGTCCTTTATGTGGTTTTCAGCAGGCTTGGTCCTTTTAGGCGCTTGGTTGAAGGCTTTATTTCTTCATGTAGGTTTCTCCATAAGATTGCTTATAACATGGAAGCTTGTTTCCCAACAGTGATCGGTGAGAGCAAGAACAAGAGTAAGCCTGATAAGAAAGTCTCAGAATGTTAGAATTTAACCCGAGGGGTAACATACTGTTAAATCTTCCATATGCTTCTTTCCACACCTATCAACCTGGTATGATGTGGAGAAAACTATACCAGGGTGTTGACGCGAAGAGTTGAGCTCATCAAAGACTCTGTTGGAGGCCTGGTACTACCAACTACGTTATTTGATACTATTGCACCAGAATTTAGTCCTATGCATCCCTATAACAACCTTTTAAAATACTTTTAGGGGCGCCTGGGTGGCGCAGTCGGTTAAGCGTCCGACTTCAGCCAGGTCACGATCTCGCGGTCCGTGAGTTCGAGCCCCGCGTCAGGCTCTGGGCTGACAGCTCAGAGCCTGGAGCCTGTTTCCGATTCTGTGTCTCCCTCTCTCTCTGCCCCTCCCCCGTTCACGCTCTGTCTCCCTCTGTCCCCCCCAAAATAAATAAACGTTGAAAAAAAAATTAAAAATAAAATAAAATAAAATACTTTTAATTATAGCAATGCAAAAACGTCTACATCTATCAAATATCTTTTGTTATGTATCTGAGTTAGAGGAAATCATATTGTATGCATAGAACGGGTAAATTTGTTGTAAAAAATTTGCAAGCATAAAGGAAAGAAACATGTTTATAGGGCACTTACTTTTTTTTAAGTTCATTTATTTATTTTGAAAGAGAGTGCACAAGCAGGCTAGGGGTGGAGAGAGAGAGAGAGCAAGAATCCCAAGCATCTCACAAAAGGCAAGATCATGACCTGAGCCGAAATCAAGAGTTGGATGCCCAACCATCTGAGCCACCCAGGCGCTCCTAGAGTACTAGAGTACTTACTTTTCTATGCTCATATATTTATAGATGGAATTATCTGGAAGTAAATGTAATATTTTATTGAAAACAAGATGTTTGGGTAGCATAACTTATGACACCCTGGTACATTCAGTATTTGCCATTGGCTGGATGACCGTGAACACATAGCTTTATCTCCATGACTTGGCACTCTGCCATCTCCCCAACCTCATCTTTTATCATCCCCCCTCCACCACGGATGGACTTTGTTCTAAGCACTCAGGACTTCTACTGCCACCTGTAATGCTGCTCCACAGACGTCTCATAAAACAGCTCATTCCTTCACCGATTTTGTATCTTTGATCAAATGTCATCTTCTCAGTGAGGCTTTCTCCCTTATTGGAATTTACCTTAACCTATGCTGTGCAGCCAGCTCCCAAATTCTGATTCAGTGTTTTCAATGTCCTTCAAACCTCTATAATTCTATACAATTTATATCTTGTTTTTATTGCCTGCTTACAATACAGAAATGTAGTTTCCATGAGGCAGATATTTTTATCTGTGCTCCTCACTCAGGTATCTCTGGCATTTAGAATACTGACTGGAACCTGGTAGGAACTCAAAGAATATTTGCTGAATGAATGGATGAATACATGGAACTTTTTGAAACAGCAAGCTAACAAATTAATCTGCACTTCGAAAATGGTATAGTACATGTTTCCCTTGCTGTAATAAATACATCATGATTTTGAAATGTAAGAGATTGGAGTTAATCAGAGACTTTGATCATCACCGTGTATTCATTTGGAAATGTTGCTCATGTTCTTGGCTATTGTCACATTGACGGCTATTAAGGGATACAAGACCGTTTTTGATGAACCATCATGGTGTTCCAATGTTCTTATTATCAGTTAATGTCAAATGACTGTCACTAAACTACATAAAACATTATTGATCATTTCATTTAAAAAACTTATTTCATTAATTTTGTAACACAACTTTAAAGCCAACAGACAGAAGTTATATTCTATAGTGACTTGAAAGGCTGTATGATCCACTTGCTTTTCAGCTTTCTGGTAGACCTTGACTTGTTATTAAGGTTGTATGATAATAAACCCTATTTTTCCTATTGAGCATCATGCCCATAGATGATTTTCTTTTTTGGTTAATGGGATTGCTATTGTACTTTGTAGCAACATTTGCCAAGTTGATATCTCGTTTGCTCAAAGGAAGATCAAAGGGGTTTTTGCTCTCTGATCTCTGGTTCTTCAAATATCCCTGAATGACTTTTCTCATTACTTTCTAGAAACACCCAAGGTACAACTGAATGTCTGCAATATAATCTAGAATCATTTCATGCCAAAAAGACACAGTAGCTAACATTATTAATTTTGTGTTTGCCAGAATTCTTGTTGGCAAATCAGTCACTACTTTAAAAGAAAATCTCAGTTTCTACAATATTTCAGAAGTATTTTCTCTTCCTCAGATTAACATTAATCCAATTAACAACACACTGGGTTTCAAGCTAAGTACTTGTACCTTCTACAAGCTAGATTCAAGCTAAATGTCTCATATCTTTTTGTTGCCTTATCTTCTTTTGTGTGTGCTAAGTACTTGTATCTTCTACAAGCTAAGATTCAAGCTAAATGTCTTATATCTTTTTGTTGCTTTATCTTCTTTTTTGTGTTATCATATGTAAAGACTTTCAAACTGAGGGAAAGCTTTTGTGAGTGAGGGTTCCAGACCCAGAACCCTGTTTCAAGTGGATGAGCTTTGACTGTTTCCATCTTAATTACTGGTTTCTCTTTGATAAATTAATGACTCCTTGTCATTAATTGTCATTAATATTTTAGGTGGAAAAAAATAAAAATCATTGTTGTAAATAGCATAATTGTCTGAATAATTTTCCTCAAAAGAAGGTAATACCATGTGTACAAGGAAGAAGGGCCCACCCCCCATTCATGTCCATTCAATATTTCATGTGAACTTACTGGAAATGAAATAAGGTCTTTGCAACATGTAATTAGTTAAGATGAAGTCACACTGGATTAGAATGAGCCCTAAGTCTAATGACCTACAAGCCATTGTCCCTGTGCAATGTTTTTATATCCACTGTAGTATATATTCATGGTTTATCAGAAAGTCATGTGATAGGACAGAGAGACATAGAGGGAGAGCACGATGCTACAGCAGAGGCAGAGATTGGAGTGTTGCATCTTCAAGTCAGGAGTGTCAAGGATTGTGGGTAATCATCAGACGCTAAGAACTGGCCAGGAAAATTCTTCTCTAACCTTCGTGGGGAGCATTTGTCTATATCTCAATTTCAGACATCTAGCTCTCACAACTGTGAGAAAATAAGTCTGTTGTTTTCAACCGCCAAGTTTGTGGTACTTTGTTACAGCATCCCTAGGAAGCTAATATACTAATACTGAATCTAAGATGTTTCTCTATAACGACTTATTTCAAAATATCTTGAAAGTCTATGTGTTTTCCATATGGTATAAATTTCTGATGTATGTGTCATCTTAAGGACCTTCCACAGAAACGTCCTTATAAGCTGTGATTATTCAGTAAACAGCCACTTAAAATTATTAAAATCATTAAATGTTTCTCTTGTTTACCTTGAATTATGTGTTTTATGACACAAAGT